>NC_088714.1:45089771-45167271 GCF_963576615.1 Watersipora subatra | reverse complement strand
TAAAGTAATTTTAAAAACACATGTGAATTTTTTGAAAAGATGTACTTTCTTTTGACGATTAGATTTATAGAATGACATGTAATAGTTAAACAGTAAACAAATAATTTGAAATGAAGTACGAATAAGTATGAATCCTGTTTATGCTTACAGAGCATAATCCTGATCGAAAACATTATAGCAGCTCAGCCAAAGCATGTTAAACTAATTGATATACTCGCGGAAAACTTTGAATGTACTAAAATAATATACCGAAGAGAAACTGTTAATATGAAAATACTTCAAAGTGGCTCATGGGTAAGAATCAACAAGATTTGTTCAAGGAATTTTTGTTATTGTTGTCTTTATCTGTTTGAATGTATGTATCTGTTTTTACCTTTTGTATAAAAGTTGTCAGTTATTTCGCTATCTAAAAAAAATTATCATTTATTGAGGCAATTGTTGGAACATGCAACACCTTTAATAAGAGTCTTTGCATTTCCAGGGTTCATTAAATGATTTTGTGGCAAAAGATTATAAGATTAAATGCCTACCAGAGTTTACTTCTAAGACATGTACTTGCAAGACTAACACGGGAGTGGTTGCAGGCAGAGCAGTCAAATGTAAAACATGTCACAAATATATATGCTTATATCCGGGTTGTAATTTCACACCAAGTACGAAGAGTGATGTTTATAACCACTACTATAATACTCATTTCAAGAAAACATTGAAAACTAGTGACCGGAAATCATCAGTGAGCTTAACAAAAGAAAGAAAATGTCGATGTGGAACCGAGTATTCTGAAACTGGTAAAAGAATATTTCAGTGTCTTGGATGCAAAGAGTATCTTTGTATGTACCCAAAATGTGATACAAGGCTCAAATCTTATAGCGGGATTCAAAAGCATCAATTATTCAATCACAGCAATGATATATTTTCTACCAGAGACCCTACTAATTACTGTGCCTGCAATCAGAAAAAACTAAGAGAGTCTGAACTTTCCCACATGAAGTGTCCTAATTCAGGTTGTTGTTACATTTGGTGTTTGATCAGCAATTGTGACAGAATATTTCTACAATTCATAACTTTGTATCGACATCAACAACAAGTTCATTCAAAATCAGCAGAAAGATATCTTCATCTCTGCAAAAACTGTGAAAAAGTAACTAAAGTGAGGGACAAGCAAACTACAAGCAGGAGCTGCCCGAATTGTGGCATTTTTTGGTGTTTGGTTACGTGTTGCATTCTTGAATTTCGGTCTGAAAGATACCTTAAACAACATCAATCAAGCGTCCATAACTTATTTGAGTAATACAGCAATTCATTCATGCAACAAAAAACTAAGAGCGCTCTCTTCCTTGCAAAACTATATAAATACACTGTTACTGAAGTTGGCTATTATTCTCATTCCCAACATTTATTTTTAGCAATTATTATATTAAATTTATAATTTGGTGTTTCTAATCATAATATATCTTCATTTTGGTTTTTAAATAAAAAAGAAGCAATAAAAAATCAGTTTCTCTCTTTCCTTTTTCTAGGAAATATTTGCTGTGAGTCTTATGATTAAATATGCATCTTTTGGCTAATTGGCATGTACGTTAGTTTTGGAAATCGTGACTGATTTCTAATTAGCATGGTTCTAAACTGTCACAACTAGTTTTGTATATTGGTAGCAGTCTATATAAAAACTGAACTTAAGATTTTTTGAAGAAATTGCATGTCTTGCTTTCAGCAAATTCAAAAAATCAATGATTGATGAAAAAGGAACATATTGAAAAATGTCAGAAGGCATGAAAAACTCAAACTCAAAACTCAACGTTCAAAACATCCTGATGCTCTGCTTAACAAATAAAAACATCAACCAAAGAAATTACCAGTTTCATGTTTTAACCAAATTTATTTTCTCTGAAATGTTTAAGCTGTTCACAGAAGCTGGGATGATCTAACACCATGCAATTTTTCAATATTTGTGATAGTTTTTGATGATAGCGCACCTAGTTGGTACCGCAATTGTCTGATATGGGCCAATCTGTTTTTATATTAAAGATATACACGGTTTGTGTTAGTTTGAGTTTGCATTGATGAATTACTGACTTTCTCATACTTTGTGCTTCTATGAAACCAGAATCTTTTGTCATGAACTGTAAACAACTACTGCTATATTTTAGGTCGTTTCTCTTTAACTTTACCGAAACTTACATTGAAGCGTAAAATTCAACAAAGAAGCAGTCAAGCACTATAGCAGTAAATTAGCATAAACAAAATCCCATTTTTTGCTCTCAAACAATAGCAAAATCAGGAGCAGTTTGTACCAAACAGCTTGGATACAAAACTTTGTCCCATTTTAATTACTATTTAAATACAAGTTAGGTCTGTGTTTGAATTAGTACGAAGTTTGTCTGAAACAGCTCTGATACAACATTTTGTTGCATTTTGATGATAATTCAATCTAAATGGCTAGTATTTTTAACTTTACACAAAAACTGTTTCAAAGCAGCTTGATAGTAATTATCAACTAATTATATGTTTCAGATTTTTGTATGACTTCTTTGCGCAGATCAAATCTAGGTAGCAACTTTTTTTGACACTGCCTATATATATATTTAAATATCAAAGTTTGCCAGTTTGTTAGTTTATCTGTTTTATTTTTCATTAAATCATAACGTAACAAAGAAAACACTAACATTCAATGAGGCCCATATGAGGGCAGTAGCATGGCCATTCAAGGTGCAAAGCCTGAGTTAACAGATGAGATTGTTAATGAAGAAAACATGGATAGTCTAAGCAAAATAAATCAGAACAAATCTATTCCAAAGAGTCCAGGAAGTACTGCTTCAAAATAGTGCTAAAACCATCTTGACTATGAATTTCCCTTAACCAAGTTGGCAAAGAGCTCTATGCTGATGACACATGATGTGCAACCCCCTATAGCCAACAGTTACTGTTGGCCATAGAGGGTCTGTAGAGGAGGAGAGAGAAAGGGGTAATGAAAATGACGAATTACGAGTGTTGTAACATGTTGACTTTTAAGTTTGAGATTTAAACTGTGTGAAAGCTGAAATACATATTCTTAGTTGGTAGAGTTGTTGTATAGGCAAAACGCAAGTTTTTGTAAACCAAAATGGGTCATGATCACAGAAACCATGGTTAAGTCAAGATTGTAAGACTTTGAGTTATTTTCATTACCAGAAGGAAAAAACTCTCACAGTTATTTTGCAAAATAAATTTTAATTCTAGCTTAATTACAGCATATTTTATGGTCAATAAACAGAATGCACGTTTACAAGTAGTGCGAAAACATAGTTCTGAGAAAACTGGTGTTAAAGTTTGCGAAACGAAAACCAACGCACAATTTTGTTTACATTTCAAAACGTCATAGCAACCAATATTAAGAAGTGGTAATATTTATCTAGATTTCTGTCTTTATATCTAAACATTTATGCTGAATTTAAAAATTTAAACAGATTTTAGCTGGTTGTCATAGAAATAGCTGTATATTTATAAGAAAATGTATTACTTATTTTTGCAGATATTAAAAACGGCTTGGCAGTACTGCGATATCGGGCACAGCCAAATCATCAACAAAATTTTTAGAAAGTTAAAAACAGTAACATAGTATTACACCCCATCGGTCACTATATACTTTGATGTCAGAAAATCGAACAATCATTTTTATAATTAAATCTGATAATAATATTATAAAATCGAATAATTATTCTTATAATTAAATATTGTAATAACCTTGTAAGAATCGTTAAGAAAACGTCATCGTAATTCCATTTACTTTCACTGCTTTTGACATCGTTTGGAATATCAAAGTAGTTATTATAAGTGTCCAAAATGTCAAAGTTATCTTTAAAATCAGGAAAAAAGAAATGATTATATTTATCGGACCTGATTTTTCAGTACTTCCTGTTTAGCATAGCAACGGTTTTAAAGTTTTTTTAGGTTTAAAGACTTCTCTTGGCTAAACTGACCTAAAATTCAGAAAGATCACTTTTTGATTGGTCAAGATGCATGTGTTACAAAAATCGTTACCAATATTATAAATTCAGTCCGTTCAACTTCAAAGTCGGATAACTCAACTTCGTGATTTGCGACTTAACTATGGTTGTTGTGACCGCGACACAAAACCTTGACGGCAAATACCGACGCAATACTTGACAGAGTTTTTATGATATATTATTCTAAGCAATTGTTTCTGGCTGACTAAAATTTGGTTGAAGTAGCTCATGGGATTATTTTCTCATGCTTCCAAGCAATAAACTATTTTACTGGTAGTTAGACTATTATATAAGAACGGAAGAGGATTTTTGGTAAGATTAATTAGGACTGTTAAGTAATTTCTAAGTTTGGTCACAATTGTTTTTTTAATAGTTTATTTTGTTTTGACCAGTTTATTTTACCATCTATAATGGTAACGTCTAAAAGTTTATGCTAATTGTCATTGGTGGGTTTTTATTCATGTAAATGTTTTTTGTTATTTGAAATTTATTTTGTAGATTTTTAACAATGATGAAACTAGTCTTGTCAACATTCAATGTTAGTTTGTTTTGGTCACACCAATTTTTAATCACATATAATCCTCGGTTTATTACAGCTATATCTTTTTTCAAGCTTTTAGCAATATATAATAAGTTAGTATTATAAGCAACAAAATAATTTTTATTTTAGCAGTACTCTTTGCAAGATCATTTACATATATATACATGTATCAAAAATAGTGGTCTATGGATGGTTCCTTGTGGTACTCCACATTTAATTATTAAAAGTTGAGTTATTGTCTGAGATATTACTAAAAATTCTCCTGTCATACAACCCAGGACCAAAGTGATAATGGAAAAATAAAGGTTACTGCCGGTTGAGAAATGCAATATTAGCTATCAATTGGCACTGCAGTGCATTAAGAGAACTGCAATGGTAGCTGCAATGGTAGCTGCAATGGTAGCTGCAATGGTAGCTGCAATGGTAGCTGCAATGGTAGCTGCAATGGTAGCTGCAATGGTAGCTGCAATGGTAGCTGCAATGGTAGCTGCAATGGTAGCTGCAATGGTAGCTGCAATGGTAGCTGCAATGGTAGCTGCAATGGTAGCTGCAATGGTAGCTGCAATGGTAGCTGCAATGGTAGCTGCAATGGTAGCTGCAATGGTAGCTGCAATGGTAGCTGCAGTGTACTGGGTGTTATTATGTACAACAAACAGCAATAATGAAAGGAAAGGATTATATGTTTATATCTTTCCTGCAACAGAAGAAATGCAGTATTAGAAGTAAAATGACAAACTGCTGTGTAATATACACAGGCTGGGGGCTGTATATCATTGGTTATAGCAACCAATATCAAGAAGTTGTGATATTTATCTAGATTTTTGTATTCATATTTTAAAAAATTATGCTGAATTTCCAAATCTAAACAGATTTTAGCTGGTTGTCATAGAAATATATGTATATCTATAAGAAAATGTAGGTCTATTACTTAATTTTGCAGATATTAAAAACGGCTTGGCAGTACTGCAATATTGGACACAACCGCAGTATCATCAACAAAATATTCAGAAAAATAATAACAGTAACATATTGCACACCATTGGTCACTAGATACTTTGATCTTGTAAATTCGAATGATTGTTCTTATAACTAAATCCCATAGTCATCTTATAAAATCAAATAATAATTCTTACAATAAAATATTGTAATAATCTTATAAGAATCATTAAAAAATATCATTATCATTTCCTTTACTTTCACTGCTTTGGACATCAGTTGGAATACCAGAGTATGTACTCATTATAAGTGTCCAAAATCTTAGAGTCCAATAGAATCGGCAAAAATAAACGATTACTTTTCAGTATTTCTACCTTAATTACAGAAACCTTCGGCAATTGGACAATGCCATACACTGGTGAAATTTGCACGTTTTCTCATGAAATGCGGACGACTAAATGGTTCTACTCGCTGTCGCACGACCTTATCGGCGTCTCGTTGGCCGATCTTAATTTTGATTTAAAAAGTTTGTCAAGTTTTTATGGCAATTTTAGGTCAAAATAATCTGTCTATTTATGTATAATCCGATCAGATGGGTTAATTTTAGGATATTGCGCCAACCTTTAAAAGACTTGGTAACATATTTAAATATGTTTATATGTATTTTGTATCATTACTATACTTAAACGGCTCTACAAAAAAAAGATTAAATTTTTTGATTGGATTTCGATACAAGGGTTTGGTAACGGCCGTTGATGGATAATTCTTTTGGAGTTGTGTGCCCATATGCATTTATCATAAAGCTCCCAAACAATCACTTCGCTCGTGTTTGGTCGTTGGATAACCCTTTGAAGACAATTTGTTTGAAAATTGTGAATTATCTCTAAACTAGAATGAGAAAATTTTATTTGCTTAAGCTAATTGATCAAAATAGGTTAATATATTGTATCAAAAGTTTTTGAGAAGTCAATGAATATACTTAACACAGATAAGATTATGTTCTTTTTTACAATTAACTAAATCAATGTTGAATGTTTACTAGAGTGTGTAATGAAAACAACTATTTCTAAGGCATAAGCAAGCAATGAACAATACATAAAAACACAAGCATGTTTAAAAACTATTTGTGGTTGTTGTCAGCGGTGTACAATCAATTATCTTACACTACAAGCTACAGTGCAGTGTTTATAATTAGTAGGATATAAAGGCTATATTTAGTAATAGTCGTAATTACTTACAACAATAGTCACAATACTAATACAATATAAGATAGTATGTAACTAATAACACTCCAACTTAATTTAAGTACTATTAGTCTTTCTGTGTCACCACCAAGCCTACCGCATAACACCTACGCGCATTCTCCGGTGCTCATATTTTGATTGAGGTATAGGTTTTGTTAAAATGTTTGTGATCATTTCATCAGTAGGACTATACTGTACAGCAATTTGTTTGTTTTCTTTTCCTTCTCGAACATAATAGGACTTAACTTTGATATGTTTAGTTCTAGAATGTGGGACTGAGTTACTTGACACGGCTATGGTTCCTTGGTTATCTTCTTGCATTAATCCGCGATTTTGTCTTTGTGAGATCGAATTTCTTCTAGTAAATGTTTTAGCATACAGCTTCCTGAGCTGCTGAGCGCAGTACCATTTATTCGGTTTCTGTGGTTAATAAAGCAACTACCAAGTGCTTTTTGCTTAGCCACCTAATAGCACATCCAGCCAACATAAAAATCTGGCCTGTAGTTGAATTTCTGTCATTGAGGTCACCTGCGTAGTCGGCATAAAAAACCATTATCTTATCTTGTCCCAACACCGAATATCATAACGTGTAGTCCATGGTTCCTTTTAGATAACGTACTATCCTCTTTACTGCAGTGAGATGAGATTGCTTTGGTTTGGCATTGAATTTAGTGACTGCCCCCACTGCTTGCACAATGTCTGGCCATTTGCCTACAGCCAAATAGAGAAGGATGCTGGTCATTGACTGATATAGCTTGACGTCTACATCTTTGCTAATTCTATTATGTTTCTGCAGTGTGAAATTGTTGTCTGCTGGTGTTGATACCGGATTAGAGTCAGTCAGTCAATATCTGTCGAGTAGTTGCTTTATATACTGTTCCTGATGCATGTCAAGCTATTCATCATTGCTTTCCACTAAAATTCCCAAACAATAGTGAATTTTTCTATTGTCTTTTATCTTGAACTGAGCTTTGAAGTAGTTTTTTTTTAGATCCATCAACTCACTCTCGGTTTGTGTAATTAGAATTATATTATCTACATACACAGCTACTATTGTAGTTGAGTTTATGTAGATGCATAGATCAGCATGACTTTGAAACCTAAAGACCCAAAAAACAATTTAGACGCATAATTCCAACATCGGGGAGATTGTTTCAGCCCGTATAGTGAATTTTTTAAAGTTACACACTATATTTTCCTTTTCTGAATGCACATATTTTTTAAGTAGAACTATGTACACATCTTCAGTAAGCTCTCCATTTAAAACACTGTTTCTATATCAACTTGGTTGATCAGTAAGTTTATATTAGTTGTTAAAGATGAGTAGTGAATGACAGGTATGTTTTCTCATAATCTATGCCGTATTTTGTGCGTAAACTTTGAACACTAGCCTAATTTTAAAATCTTTGAATGTTCCTTAAATAGAGTGCTTTACATTAAAAACCCATTTGCAGCCAATAGATTTCAATCATTTTGGTAGTTCAATTAGATCCAAAGTATCATTGTGCAATAGTGAGCTGGACTCGATAACAGTCCAATTCAAGATCTTTGATTGCTTTATAATTATTTGCTTGTTCACTGTTCTTAGCATCTGCTAAAGTTTTTGACTTGATAATTTCAGTAGCGACATAGCCGGTATGGTTCACAGTAGCAACTGAACTCACGAATTCACCAATACCATACTGTGTTGGTTTGTCTTCTCTCTCTCCCTCTCCCTCGCTCTCCCTTCCTTTCCATCCCTCTCCCTCCCTCTCCCTCCGTTTCCCTCTCTCCCTCTCCCCCTTCTCCCTCACTCTCCCTCCCTCTTCCTCCCCCTTCCTCTCCCTCTCCGTCCCTCTCACTCCCTCTCCCTCCTTCTCCTTCTCTTCCCTCCCCTCCCTCCCTCTTCCTCTCCCTCTCCCTCCCTCTCCTTCCCTTTTCTTGCCTCTCCCGCCCTCTCTCTCCCTCCCTCTCCTTCCCTCTTCTTGCCTCTCCTTCCCTCTCTCTCTCTCGCAGATCGAAAACATAGGTGAAATGCAGCAGGCTCGTCAGTGTTGCAGCTAGTGCTACTAGTACCCAAGTTTACAGCAAGTCCACCTTCCCTTTCTACAGATTGGGATGTACTTCTACACTAAATATCAGCATGGTTATTTCCAATACGAAACTCTTCGGTATTGAAAATAACATTTCTTCTCGTAAAAGACTTATCAGGGTTTTTATCAAAAAAGCCTGGTAAGCCCGGGTCAAAAAGCCCCTTTTAACCTAGTGTTATAGTGCAAATAAACTTTAGTCTTATTTCCTTGTTGTCTAGCTTTTGTCTACGACTATCTGTCACATGTGCATAAGCTACGCAACTAAGCACCTTAAAGTCACTTACAGCGGGTCTCTTATCCTACCATAATTCAAAAGGTGTTGCACTGTTACATGGTGAATATGTTGGTACACGATTTTGTATATAAGCTGCTGTAGCGAAAGCTTCAGCCCAAAACGTGTAGGGCAACTTAGCATGATCCAGCACTCTTTTTGCACTTTCCATTAATGTACGATTTAATCTCTCAGCAGGATCATGTGGTTGTGGAGAATATGGTACACTGAGTTCGTGTTTAATGCTTTTTTGTTTCAGATCTTTTTCAAACTTTGAAGAAATATATTTACCATCGTTATCTGACATCATCGTAACAATATTTACACCTAAGCTATTTGTTGCTGCAGCTTCAAAATTTTTAAATAATTTTTGAAATACTTCAAACTTGTGTTTCAGTAATTGTACAGCAGTACAACGTGAGTAATCATTATTAAATGTCACAAAATATTTACTTCCACCAAGTGATTCAGAGTTTGTGGCACTACACACATCACTATTTGCTAATTGTAACTTACGCTAAACCTTGCCTTTACTTGACTTAGGAAATGGCTTTCAAGTCATTGTTCTTTTTATGCAGCTTTCACAGAAATACAGTTGCTGGTTGTTTGCTGCAGGTGCATCAATACTCGCCCCAAACTGGTCATTGATGAGTAACTTCAGTTGCTGTTCGTTCAAGTGTCCTAGCCATTGATGCCATATATCTATGTAACCAGTAGTTGCAATGTTTGTCTCCTCAATTATTTGTGATGTAGTTCTACAGTTCAGTTTATATGGTTTATCCATAAGTATGCCTATGTCACAAAGCTTTCCATTTTGGCCTCTAATTCATCACTTCTAACCACCAAACTTTAGAGTATTTTCCCTATTTACAGCTGCTCTTACAGAAAATAGGTTGCAAAAGAGCTTAGGCATGTACAACACCTTGGTCATCGTAGAGTGTTTTGGATAACTTACTTAAAACAAAATCTACATATGAACATCACCATGGCCTACGGCTTCTGCTGTTCTACCACCTCTCAATTTTACCAGTTTTGGTTACTCAAACTCTTTGAAGTCTGTGATTAGGTCCGTTTGATTGGTCATGTGGGTTGAAGCCTCTGAATCTATTATCCAACGATTGAAATTATTTGCTGTATCGCCTGTAGCTCCTGCAACAAATAACTATTCATTGTCATTATTACCTCTTTTTTCATCTTCACTTACAAATTTAGCTTGATGATTGGCTTGATAATGATTTCTACCAGGTCACTGTCATTTAAGTAATTGCGGTAAACCACAAATATAGCATTGGCGTTGTCGAGAATTCCTGCTAGTGCTAGTATATGTTTGCTTTTGTATTCCCCCTAAAGCAGCCTTTTCATCGGATTTGTTAGCAAGCAGCTTTTGTATTCAGCTCGTTTCTCTTTAGTTGTTCATTTAATAGAGCTTGTTGAACAAATGATATATTCAGGCTGTTTACACGCGCCTCTAATGCCATGACGATAGTAGAATAACTGTTAGATAATCTCCCAAAAGTATCACTACCTGACCCTCTGCAGTGGCCGCTGAGCCTACAGCTGCCAATTTGTCTGCAATTTCCTTCATATCTTTGCTATGCGCTGTCATAGAAACTTCTCCCATTTGTACTCTAAAATATAGTTTATAGAATAATTTATTCGCTAAATTGTCTCGTTCAAAGTGTTTACAAAGAGCGTCCCATCCTGCTTTTGGTTCTTCATGTGCTGTTATAAAGAACAGTTGTGACGTGCTGACTGCCTTTATTAGCGATGCAAATGCTATTTGTGTGCTCTCTATGAATTCCTTCTTTCCTTTCTCACTAGCGCTGGTTGAAAGTTTGATGTTACCGTCGACGTAGGCTCATAGCCCTTTAGCCAGTAGCAAGTGCTTCATTTGAAATATCCACGCTGTCCAGTCAGTTCCATTTAGCTTGTCAACACTTCATCTATCTTCTACTGACACCAAAGTGGAATTCAAAGCTTAAATGTTAGTCAAGAGGCCCTGGGCCCATAACCTGTTCACTTTTACAATTAGCTAAATCAGTATTGGATGTCTACTAGAGTGTGTATTAAAAGCAAAATAATAATTCTAAGACAGAAGTGAGCAATGAGCAATACATAAAAACACAAGTATGATGCAAAACTATTTGTGGTTGTTGTCAGCCATGTACAATCAACTTATAATACCAGCTACAGTGCAGTGTTTAAAATTGGTGGGATACAAACACTATATGAATGAATAGTCAAATTACTAATACAATATGAATAAGATAATATCTAACTAATAACCGACTATGTATATTGTCTAAATCTGCAAGTGTATTGTTAGTGAGTTCCATAAATGCTTCTCGAGTTCCTTTTCTTTTCAAAAATCTAAATTGAGTTTCTGCAAGGATGTTTTCTACAATGTTTTATTTATGGATTTGTCGGTTAACAAAATGCTGAAAAAATGTTGAAGTAACAGGCAAAAATAAATAGGTGTATTAAATAACAGCATATTTCCTTTGTTTTTAAATATTGGTAAAACTTTAACACATTTCACGTTTTGTTCAAAAACACATTGCTTTATGATCATGTTGAATATGTTGAATATGTTATCAAAGGTTTTGATAACTTGAGTGAACATGCTTTTACTAACTTTGCCAGATTTCCATCTACTCTCTATGCCATATGCATACCTATCTATGCCTTCTGCTTTGGGTTCATTTAAATTGCAATAACTCTCTGAACAGTACGCTCATAAACCTCTACAAAATTAAAGTTTTGGAAAACATTTTTCCCTAAAGATGCTTTCTTTATATTTGTATTAGAAAAGGATTGCGCAAGCCCTGGTCATTATGGTAAAATAAGTGTAAAATTCTCTAGCTATTTGTTTTTTATCAGTTGATTCCTTAGAGTTAGAGTCTAGATGCTTAGTAATTAGCATTTACCTTGGCTTCGCACACAAACCTAATTTATGAACTTCCAAAATTTTCTCGGTTCATTTTTTTTGCTATTTCATTACAATAATAATCAGCTTTAGTTTATTTGATGAAAAACAAAACTTTATTGCTAGCTTTATTTAGTTATTTTTTAAATTAGAACTAAAGGGGTAAGCTCTGTAGGCGTACTTGCCAAATAATCTGTCTTTTTCCGTATCTCTTTTTGGTCATTCAAAAAGCTTGTAAAGCTTTTGCGCTTGCAACCAGTTGTTTCCTTCATTGGATCAATTTGATCAAAAATTTCTTTAGTAGTGTTTATAAAGTTGTTATAAGCCAAATCTACATTTTCTATCTGGTAAACCAATGTGTCCCAGTCAACCCCATTCAAAAAATTTCTCAATTTGTCAAGATTAAAGTTTTTATAATTCTGTTTAAGATATTTTTTAAGACTCGTTTATCAAAGATTTATCATGACAGGCAAATATATGTTGGTAGTCAGATGTGTGTTTTTCTACTGTACCACAAGCAATGCTTAAATAATGAACATTAATTAATATATGATAAAAAACAAATACCTGAATGGGAAGATTTTCGGGTGGAGATATCTATGATATTTGTGAAATTTTACTGGTGAATTAAATCAAAATAATCAGCTAAGTCAGTAGATATAGTAATAATACTAAAATCACCAACCATCACATGGTCCACCCCTCACGCTAGGAGATGTCATATACCTCCTAGGAGATGTCTAAATCAATTAAGATCTTATCTGTGTCAGCAGATGGGGCACGATAAAGAGATGTGATCAAGAGCAGCCCTCCATCAGCCCCGGCTAACCTCAATGATATAAACTCTGCTCCGTATAGTAACAAAGTTGAAGAAACCAAAACTGCCATGCCACTGTACACATAGACCCCTGTGCCTCCGCAATGAGATGGATAGCTGTCACCTGTCAACATGTAATTAGAAATAGGAAAGAATGTGTATTGGTTGCGATACCAAAAAAAGCTTCACTTAGGCAAATAAAGTCAAAAAAACTTTGAATGACACGAGCAACTCTAAAATTCTATAAAAAAATGTTTTAATGTTTAAAAAATTCAATCTAAATGAGGTCATAACTTTTAATGTCTATATTACTTTCAAAATCCGAGAAGATGAAATCAAGTTTATCAAAAACTTGAATACAGTGTGTTATTTATTACATCGTAATCAAAACTCAGACCTTTTCAGATTTGATCTTTTCAAAAAACACGTTTTGGTTCTTAGTCCAAACATACATAGAAACATGATTCTGTTTGAAAGTTCCAACTAAATAAAACAGTTTACGTGTAAAAAAGCCAAGAAAATCATTTGAAAATATGTTGCAAGTAGTTCTGGTGAATCAAATATTTTTAGTGGTCATCGGCGGAGAGGTGAAATTTCTAAAAGCCTGTACTAAGCTATGTTGCACGTGAGTTTGAAGAAAGCGCACCTCTAAAAAAATTTTAATTTTGTTTCTATATGCTATGTCCATGCTGTTGAAAGTAATTGTAATGTTTCTCAATTCTGTCATTTTTATCACCACACCATTGAGAGATTCATTAGCGTGATGTGGTATACCTTGAATGTCTACAGACTTATTTAAAATATGGTTGTTTGTAAGTCTGGCTTTAGCAGTTAAACTCTGGAAAAAAAATCCATTTTGTATTGGTGTAGAACTCCAAAAAACTGCAGCCGCAGGTTTGTAAACATGCGCACTTTATCGCAACCACCTTATCATAACCATCGTTGGTACTATACACTGTGTATCCGGTTTGCCATTGCATATGCTATATGGGTACTTTTTATTAATAACTAATTTTACCTTATGCATTTATTATTTTCTGTAAACTAACTGCTGAATGTATCTTCTCAGAGGTAAGAACTGCCATCAGGTTTTTAATATATTTCAGGTTAAACAATGGTTTGAATTAAAATTAAATATTAAGATGTAAATTTTATTTATGTCTTATTTGTCTTTGATAGAGAGTCGTAGTCAAGTTTGCTTGTCTTTTTAAAAGCCTTTCAAAAATATTGACCTGCAAAAGAACCTGCTGACTATAAATATCTCAATTTTGTAAAAGGCTCAAAGGTTTAAAAAAAACACTAAAATTTAGCACTTACAGAGCACAATAAATTTAACAGTGTTGTGAGTTCTTAAGTATTATATTATAGAAAGACAAAAAACCTGTAACTCTGAAAAGTGGAAACATTTGACCTGGTGAGTAAGTCCTATTTAACTAGTGCAGATTTGATGATATAATGTAAAGAGCTTGGAGGTAAATTAGTTTTCAATCACTTGGAATAGATTCTAAGAATGAGCTGTTGTTCTCAAAAAAGGGTGGATGTCTTATTTTAGAACTATTTAAAAATGCTACTAAAAACACCAATGCCTTAATTGTCTGTCTCAGATTTGGGCAGACATATCTTACTTTCAAATCTACAAGAAACGGGCCTATCATACAACATAAATAAAAACTTGATACAAAATGAAAATTATGAATCACAAAGTCTCTGCATGCAACTATTTTTTAAAATTGTTATCCAGTATGCCTGAATATAATAAGTTTTATTAGACCATAGTCTGTAGGACAATGTAACTTAAAAATAGTAAGGACAATAACCAACATGTTTTTTTGTTACAATATCTTGTTCTGAGTGTTTTATTTGCAATTTTTTAGAGTATGAAAACCAATCAATATATATTTAATTGTTCTATATATAAATAAATTGCACCAACATGAAATTAAATTGACATACGAGCTCAGTCTTGGGGCGCATTAAACTTGTAAGTCGAAGTATGACTGTATGTAGAAAAATTTGAAAGTATGTATACAACTTTTATTTAAAATGACCAATAATGACAGTACAATAGACAAAATTGTTTAAGTTAACCACAAAATTTGGCAACAATAATATATTTTATGATTACATAGCATATTCTTCATTAGATACCTTATTGCACATAGGCCGAAACAGGTTGAATTAGTTGGAATACTACTAGAAAACTACAATTTACTGATATCATTTGCTAGAGCATTCTTGTTAACACAGAAATACATCAAAGTGGCTCCTGGATAAGAACAAGTTTAACTTAGAAAAAAGTTATTTATTTTTGCATGTCTTGGTCAGAATTTATTTTGCTGCTCTTACTTGTGTGTATAAATTAGTTCATTATTTGATATTTCTGGTAATCCTTGATTTGTGTAGAAATTACTGAAACAAGCTACAACTTTTTTGTGAACATTTTAGCCGTCTACCGGTTGATGACTTATTTACTTGAGAACTAATTTTTCTGGTGTTTATTAAAGATAAGCTTTAAGCTATTAAGATAAGATTAAGCTATTTTGATGAAACACATCTACAAGATGCTTTACATTCAGAGTAATCCAACATCAAATATGCAAAAAAGTATATTTGCTTGTTCACAGGATGTGATGTCATACTTACGTGAAAAAAGCTGTTTATGATCATTATCAGCTTGTTTATGTCAAGCATCTTAGGCAAACAAAGCAACTTCAACCATCACCTAGCTTTAAAAACAAACCAAGTGCAGATATGAGACCAAACCGGAGAAAGTAAATAATAATAGCCAAAGATATAATCATATAATAATATAATAACCAAATAACCGGAAAATTATTATTACGATGTAATATATGCAAAATAAACCTTCGTATCTACTTAAAAGTGATACTATGCATAAATCTCATAGATGGATATAGGATCATCAAGCGTACTGTGACGCGAATTATACGTTTTCTAATATGTTGTTAATTACTGTGCATGCAATCAGAAAAAAAAAGGATCAGAGGTTCTAAAGTTTATTGAAAAGTGTATTAACCCAGATTTTGATTATTTCTGATGTTAAATGAGCAATTGTAAAAACATAAATCTAAATATCAGAACTTTGCGTGAGCATCAACAATAATCAAGAAAAAATATTTTCATTTCTTTAAGAAGTGTGAAAAAGAGAAATCAATTAGAGACAAGAAAACTACAAGTATAAACAACCCGACTAGCATTTTTAGTGCTTATTTACTTATTGCAGTCAATAATTTGAATCAGAAAAAAGCCTCAAATTCCATCAATCAAAAGCCCACTACATTTATAAGTAATATACGTAGGTAATAGACCTCCCAAGTTCTGTCAACTGATTGTTTCTTTATTATTGCAGAATCATGTCGCAACAGTATATCTTTTGTTGGCCTAATAAGCTCTTTTTTGTTAATACCTGCCTACTTGTCAATTTTCAGTTATAAAATTAGTTTTAGGTTTTTTTTTCCCAACGAATCACAATTTTGCCTTGTAACACTGATGTACCATACCAGTGATACTGCTGAAAATAGATCAAAGCAACTACCATAGGCTACTAACCACATACTTTGGCAAGTTTATCTCAATGAATCGAGATAGAAAAAGTGTGTTAAATTTATTTTGCACAATTTGAACCTAAGACTGAAAACTATTAAACCTTTAATTCTCATTTTCACTTAAATGAACGTTGCAGAATAGGGAAACTTGTTGCTACACCGTGTTATGAGCAAACTGACAAGATTTGGTTAATAAAACTACTCAATGAGTAATCTCCTATGTCTGCAAACAACCAAACAAATGACTTCCTTTAAACTTGGAAAAAAAGAACACATCTTTGATTTTAATTTTGTCTATAATCCTAATCATTTTTAAGATTACATATTTCATGTTGTAAAGGAATTGGCCAATCATCTTTACTGCTCCACAAAAATCAAACCCACTGAGTGTAAGGCAATAAGACGGATAAATAATTCAAGAATATACAACATTACAGGTAATTCAGTGTGTGTGTGCATACAACAAAACAACACACAAGTGAATGCCGGCAATCTCCGATCTTCTGCAAGTTCGGGCCTTTTTATATAAGCATGATAGGGTCTCTTGCTGACTCCGCCACATTGGTATCTTAGACTTTTGTTGGCCTCAGGTACTGTTCCTTTGCTGACTAATTGCTGACAATGATGACCGTTGCTCTTGCCCAGCTTGCGCTTGATCATGTAATTGGCCTTTGAGTCAGTGAAGCAGCTAGCTCTTATCTCCGTACTCTTCTGCCACAATGTCATTTAATGAATCAGTTGACTCTTGCGACTCAAATTAAACCACTTTCTCAAAAATATGTTTCTATGACCAATTGGTCAAACAAGCAACGCTTTATTCTGTTTCTGCCTTACATCAAAACCCATTGGCTCTGTGGAGGTTTTATCCTCCTATAATAGTCTCATTGTTGTATCTACCACCACCATGATCTGTAGGAAACTTGCCATTCTTCAGATGCTTTACATTGATGAAATTAAACAGCTAACACTTCTTGAGGATACCTAGTAAAATCAACTTAGCTAACAGTACAAGCAACGCAACAATAATTAAGTGTTATTATTGGAGTTTTTTTCTGCCGGATATACTTCATCACCAATTAGTGGTAAGTTTTGAAATTGTAAAGGAGCTACATGTATTATACAAATGTATATTTTTATACCTAATGTGGAATATCAATGAAAAAACATTCACAAAATGTGATTATGAAGAGAACTACATGTATAATTTTGTTGATTCTAATGATTAAGCTAGACTGATAGGATGTGTGCTATTAGGATAAAATTCATGTTAACAGCATAAATGAATTTTCTTATGATAAAATGCATGTTAACAGGATTAATACATGTTCTTAGGATAAAATTCATGTTAATAGCATAAGTGCATGTTATTAGGATGAAATTAATGTTAACAGCATAAATGCATGTTCTTAGGATTAAATGCATGTTAACAAGATAAATGCATGTTCTTAGGATTAAATGCATGTTAACAAGATAAATGCATGTTCTTAGGATTAAATGCATGTTAACAAGATAAATGCATGTTCTTAGGATTAAATGCATGTTAACAAGATAAATGCATGTTCTTAGGATTAAATGCATGTTAACAAGATAAATGCATGTTCTTAGGATTAAATGCATGTTAACAAGATAAATGCATGTTCTTAGGATTAAATGCATGTTAACAAGATAAATGCATGTTCTTAGGATTAAATGCATGTTAACAAGATAAATGCATGTTCTTAGGATTAAATGCATGTTAACAAGATAAATGCATGTTCTTAGGATTAAATGCATGTTAACAAGATAAATGCATGTTCTTAGGATTAAATGCATGTTAACAAGATAAATGCATGTTCTTAGGATTAAATGCATGTTAACAAGATAAATGCATGTTCTTAGGATTAAATGCATGTTAACAAGATAAATGCATGTTCTTAGGATTAAATGCATGTTAACAAGATAAATGCATGTTCTTAGGATTAAATGCATGTTAACAAGATAAATGCATGTTCTTAGGATTAAATGCATGTTAACAAGATAAATGCATGTTCTTAGGATTAAATGCATGTTAACAAGATAAATGCATGTTCTTAGGATTAAATGCATGTTAACAAGATAAATGCATGTTCTTAGGATTAAATGCATGTTAACAAGATAAATGCATGTTCTTAGGATTAAATGCATGTTAACAAGATAAATGCATGTTCTTAGGATTAAATGCATGTTAACAAGATAAATGCATGTTCTTAGGATTAAATGCATGTTAACAAGATAAATGCATGTTCTTAGGATTAAATGCATGTTAACAAGATAAATGCATGTTCTTAGGATTAAATGCATGTTAACAAGATAAATGCATGTTCTTAGGATTAAATGCATGTTAACAAGATAAATGCATGTTCTTAGGATTAAATGCATGTTAACAAGATAAATGCATGTTCTTAGGATTAAATGCATGTTAACAAGATAAATGCATGTTCTTAGGATTAAATGCATGTTAACAAGATAAATGCATGTTCTTAGGATTAAATGCATGTTAACAAGATAAATGCATGTTCTTAGGATTAAATGCATGTTAACAAGATAAATGCATGTTCTTAGGATTAAATGCATGTTAACAAGATAAATGCATGTTCTTAGGATTAAATGCATGTTAACAAGATAAATGCATGTTCTTAGGATTAAATGCATGTTAACAAGATAAATGCATGTTCTTAGGATTAAATGCATGTTAACAAGATAAATGCATGTTCTTAGGATTAAATGCATGTTAACAAGATAAATGCATGTTCTTAGGATTAAATGCATGTTAACAAGATAAATGCATGTTCTTAGGATTAAATGCATGTTAACAAGATAAATGCATGTTCTTAGGATTAAATGCATGTTAACAAGATAAATGCATGTTCTTAGGATTAAATGCATGTTAACAAGATAAATGCATGTTCTTAGGATTAAATGCATGTTAACAAGATAAATGCATGTTCTTAGGATTAAATGCATGTTAACAAGATAAATGCATGTTCTTAGGATTAAATGCATGTTAACAAGATAAATGCATGTTCTTAGGATTAAATGCATGTTAACAAGATAAATGCATGTTCTTAGGATTAAATGCATGTTAACAAGATAAATGCATGTTCTTAGGATTAAATGCATGTTAACAAGATAAATGCATGTTCTTAGGATTAAATGCATGTTAACAAGATAAATGCATGTTCTTAGGATTAAATGCATGTTAACAAGATAAATGCATGTTAACAAGATAAATGCATGTTAACAAGATAAATGCATGTTAACAAGATAAATGCATGTTAACAAGATAAATGCATGTTAACAAGATAAATACATGTTAACAAGATAAATGCATGTTAACAAGATAAATGCATGTTAACAAGATAAATGCATGTTAACAAGATAAATGCATGTTAACAAGATAAATGCATGTTAACAAGATAAATGCATGTTAACAAGATAAATACATGTTAACAAGATAAATACATGTTAACAAGATAAATACATGTTCTTAGTGTACATTAATCAAATAGATTCAAATATGTTATTTAAGCATTGGTCATATGGTATCATATGTTTATGCTCGGAGCATTTTAGGTTTCAAGAGAAAATACTCATAATAAGAGCACTTTGTTAAAAGTGTTGCAAAGTATATTGACCTACTTCAGTAGACGTCAAATCACAAAACGTTCTATCTGATTTAGAATGATTTTCTTGAACAAGTACCTTTGTTGCATGCTTTGAATAAGGTTTCAAATAAAATCGTAGAAAATAAGCAAAGCAGAGAGATTATTGGTTCCACTTGTTTGTACAGGTATGTTTTATCTGATAGGCATTTTGCCAACTAGTACACATCGCACATACAATACATTACAATTTTGTGTAAAAGTTACCCGAGTAGCTTGCTTAAATCTGAAAATCTGAAATATGTTTAACTTTAAGAAAAATTACTCGAACAATGATAAATAAACTTTTAAACATTATGTTGTGCATTTATATAGAGGCTAGCCAAAAATGTAAGATTTTAGTGACCAATCCATTTGTATTTTAGGCATTTAATTCAGTCAAGTTCAATATGTTTGACCTCATGATAGTTCATTGATATTAAAAAAAATTCCTGTTTTGTTTGAAGAAAAATAAGAGTGGTAAAGTTATAGCAGGTATATTTAAAATTCCACCCCATTCTTATGCGACTCAGACATAAACTAAATAATAGAGAAAGGCTGTTTATTTGTTGGAACGTAATAAGGAATAGTATATCTACATATAAAAAGTATATAATTCTATAAATGAATATCAGAATTTGGTGGTCATCTGTCGATCATGCGTCCATTTAGAGTGCTTAAAACCTAAAAGCAAAACCTTGCTTCCTACTGTGTTTTAACTTGATAGCACCAGTTCTGCAAACAGGTGTTGTACCCAATACACCACAGGGCATACTTGCCATACTATGAAATATTTGTGCACATGCTTATTACATTTTTTGGTATTTAATAGTGATTGGTTAAAACACCCATATTCATACTCTAACTAGCAAAAAAATTGCGCCTAAAATTCCACAAAATTAATGTCTAAACAGCTTTAGTTTAATTAAACTTATAGTGAACACAGAAATAAAACAAAACTTTTGTTCAAAAGTTGGAGGAATGTTGTACATGTTGATTGAAAGAAATAATTATTAGCCAAAACCGTTGTTTATTGCCTGTGCGATGCTAGGCATTCAGCTTGTCTATATATAATCTTTGAGCTACGCTAAGTTACATGTATAAGTAGGCTAGTTTGGCAAAATGATTTTAGAAGTGGAGTAACTAGTTACACGCACACGCACACGCACAAGCACAAGGACACACACACGTACGCGCACACACATGCACACACATGTACCTGTGTTAAAATAGTTTTGGGCAGAAAAGTTATTCATATTCAATCCATAACAGCATTTCAGATTCTAACTTTCAAACTCATATCATGAAAAAGTGTTTTGTGTGGTTGAAGTAAATTAGGAAGAAAATAATAACAACTGGAAAATTTTTTAAACCTTTCAAACAACTGTAATTTTCAGATTTATACCATATGTGTATATATATACAGGTATATATCTGTATGTAGGATCCGAGATTGACGGCATTCACCTGTGTGTTGTTTTGTTGTATGCACACACACACTGAATTACCTGTAATGTTATATATTCTTTAATTATTCATTCGTCTTATTGCATTACACTTAGTGGGTTTGATTTCTGTGGAGCAGTAAAGAGGCTTGGCTAATTCCTTTACAACATGAAGTATGTAATCTTAAAAATGATTATGATTATAGGAACAATTAAAATCAAAGGTGTTTTCTTTTTTTTCAAAGTTCAAAGGAAGTTATTAGTTTGATTGTTTGCAGACTTAGAAGTCTACTCATTGAGTAATTTTGTTAACCAAATCTTGTCAGTTTGCTCCTAACATGGTGTAGCAACAAGTTTCCTTATTCTGCAATGTTCAATTAAGTGAAAATGAGAATTAATGGTTTTAATAGTTTTCAGTCTTAGGTTCAAACTGTGCAGAATAATTATAACACGCTTTTTTATCTCGATTCACTGACACAAACTTGCAAACGTATGTGGTTAGTAGCCTATGGTAGTTGCTTTGATCTATTTTCAGCAGTATCACTAGTATGGTACATCAGTGTTACAAGGCAAAATTGTAATCCGTTGTGTAAAAAAAACCTAAAACTAATTTTATAACTGATAATTGACAAGTAGACAGGTATTAAAAAAACAGCCAATTAGGCTAACAATAGATATACTGTGGTGACATGATTATGCAATAATAAAGAAACAATCAGTTGGTAGAACTTGGGAAGTCTATTACCTAATACTTATACTGTAAATGTAGTGGGCTTTTGATTGATGGGATTTAAGGCTTTTTTTCTGCTTCAAATTATTGACTGCAACAAGTAAATAAGCACTAAAAATGCTAGCCGGGCTGTTTATACTTCTAGTTTTCTTATCTCTAATAGATTTCTCTTTTTCACACTTCTTAAAGAAATGAAAATATTTTTTCTTGATTATTGTTGATGCTCAGGCAAAGTTCTGATATTTGGATTTATGCTTTCACAATTGCTCATTTAACATCAGAATTAATTAAAATCTTGGTTAGCACTTTTTTTGTAAACTCTAGAACCTCTGATCATTTTTTGGTTGCATGCTCTCTCTCTCTCTCTATGCAATCCCTCTCTTTAGAGTAAGATGTCTGCTCGCTTTATTGATGTGTTTGGTGTGTTTTAAGATGGCTCCGTAGTCCGATCATTGCTCTGCATTGACGATTGCAATGTGGACATTGGTAGACATCATTCATCAAAGTATCAGATGAGCTAAGCCGCACTTTTCGTGCTGCCATGAGCTCTTCTCTGTGACGCATTTTTTTCATTTTTAAGTATCTTCACCCCTTTATGAGTTAGAGTTCTCCATCCAGTTCTTCTCGTGGCATTCCATTCCCAGGTTTCACATCTGATGTGACAATGCTTCAAGCTATCTTTGAGACAGTCTTTATAGCGCTTTCTTTGTCCCCCCTGTGACCTCTTCCTATTTTCTAGTTCGGCATACAGAATCTGTTTTGGTAGTATGCAGTCTGGCATTCTAACCAAGTGTCCAGCCCAACGAAGTCTGTTCTTAACGATCATACCTTCGAGGCTGGACATCTTAGCTTGTTGATACACACTATTGTTAGTGCGTTTGTCAGACCATTTGATCATTAGTAGTTCTCTCATTTTCCTCATATGATAGTTCTCCAGAACCTTGACGTCAGTGCTGTAAGTGGCCCACGTTTCTGAGGCATACAGTAGTGTGGGGACAATTACTGCCTTGTACACTTTTAGCTTGGTGTCGACTTGCAAGACTAGATTTTCAAACACTCTCTGTCTCAGTTTGCTGTATGCTATGCTAGCTCCTTGCAGTCTTCTCTCTATCTCCTTTCCTAGGTCGGCCTTGGAGGAGAGATTACTACCTAGGTATACAAAGTCATCTACAGGGCAAAGTGGTTCGCCTCCGGCAACAATGAGTGGAGTGACTATGTTTTTTCCAGGTTTCGGCTGGTACAATACTTGGGTTTTCTTTGCATTCAGCTTGAGTCCAAGAGCCCTGTAAGCATTTTCAAAAGCTGTCATGACTTCTTGAAGATGTTCTTCTGTATGAGCCACGAGAGCATTGTCATCAGCATATTGGAGCTCAAGAACACTTTGTTTGGAAGTTAGAGTTTTAGCCCGAAGTCTCTGCAGGTTGAACAGATCGCCTATTCGATAGTTCAATGTGATACCTTCAGAGAGTTTTTGTTTCACAAGGTGCAGTACAGCACACAAGTAGATAGAAAACAGCGTTGGCGCAATCACGCAGCCTTGTTTCACCCCGGTTTTACTCCAAAAGGATCCGTCTGTTGGCCATCCACCAAAACTGATGCGTTCATCTCATCATGCAGAAGCTGCACAATAGCCATAAATTTGAGAGGGCAGCCGATTTTCTCAAGTACTTTGTATAGAGATTGTCTGTCAACAGTGTCGAAAGCCTTGGTAAGGTCTATGAAGGCCATGTAAAGGTCCTTGTTCTGTTCTCGGCATTTTTCCTGGATCTGTCTAGCAGCAAATATCATATCTACTGTACCCCTGCCAGGCCTAAAACCACACTGCGTCTCTGGAAGAATTTTTTCCGCAACACTGGAGAGTCTATAGGACAGAATTCGAGCTAGAATCTTCCCCGTTATTGACAAGAGGGATATCCCCCTGTAGTTCCCACACATCATCCTATCTCCTTTTTTGAAGATGGTAACAATCAGTGCATCACGTAATTCATCAGGTATTTTCTCTGTTGTCTACACAAGTGTAAAAAGGCAGTGCAGTTTCTTGGTAAGTTTAGTTCCACCGTGCTTGAAAACTTCTGCAGGTATTCCATCAGCGCCAGCAGCCTTCCCACTCTTCATTGCTCGAATGGCGGATTTCGTCTCGACTAGTGTTGGCTCTTCTCCTAGCTGCAGATGGGTTGGCAGCTGTGGGACTTTCTGCAGGACTGGATCAGCTACAGTGGATGTTTGGTTCAAAAGATTTAAAAAAGTGTTTTTTCCAGCAATCTCTGATGGCATCTTTGTCTTTATGGAGCACACCATTCTTGTCTCGAACAGGTACAGAGCCATGTGACAGAGGACCGTACAGTTTTCGTGTCTCTGCAAAGAAATCCCTTGTCTTTCATTTTTTGGTTGCATGCACAGTAATTAACAACATATCTAGTGTAAAACGTATACTTGGCGTCGCAGTACGCTTGATGATCCTATATCCATCCATGAGATTTATGCATAGTATCACCTTTAGGTACATACGAAGGTTCATTTTGCATCTATTACACCATAATAATGATTTTCCTGTTATTTGGTTATTTGATTATGATATTATTATTTGGTTATATCTTTGGCTATTATTATTTACTTTCTCCGGTTTGGTCTCACATCAGCAGTTGGTTTGCTTTAATGCTAGGTGACGGTTGAAGTTGCTTGTTTTGCCTAAGATACTTGACATAAACAAGCTGATAATGATCATAAACAGCTTTTTTTACGTAAATATGACATCACATCCTGTGAACAAGCAGATATACTTTTTTGCATATTTTATGTTGGATTACTCTGAATGTAAAGCGTCTTGCAGAAGTGTTTCATCAAAATAGCTTGAATAAAGCTTCTAGTAGGTTTCTAGAGCTATAATTCTTTGGCTTACAAATCTTTAATAAACACCAGAAAAATTAGTTCTCAAGTAAATAAGTCAGCAACCGATAGATGGCTAAAATGTTCACAAAAAAGTTAGTTTGTTTCAGTAATTTCTACACAAATCAAAGATTACCAGAAATAGCAAATAATGAACTAGTTTATACACACATGTAAAAGCAACAAAATAAATTCTGACCAAGACATGTAAACATGAATAACATTTTTTCTAAATTATACTTGTTCTTATCCAGGAGCCACTTTGATGTATTTCTGTGTTAACAAGAATGCTCTGGCAAATGATATCAGTAAATTCTAGTTTTCTAGTAGTATTCCAACTATGTCAACATGTTTCGGCCTATGTGCAATAAAGTACCCAATGAAGAATATGCTATGTAATCATAACATAAATTATCGTTGCCAAATTCCGTAGTTCACTTAAAAATTGTGTCTATTGTTCTGTCATTATTGGTCATTTTAAATGAAAGTTCTATACATACTTTCAAAATTTCCTACCTACAGTCATACTTTGACTTACGAGCTTAATGGGCTCCAAGACTGACCTCGTATGTCAATTTATTCTCATGTTGGTGCAACTTATTTATATAAAGAACAATTAAATATATATTGATTGGTTTCCATACACTAAAAATTGCAAATAAAACACTCTAAACAAGATATTGTAACAAAAAGAACATGTTGGTTATTGTCCTAAGTATTTTTAAGTTACATTGTCCTACAGACTATAGTCTGATAAAACTTTTTATATTCAGACATACTGGATAACAATTTTAAAAAATTGTTGCATGCAGAGACTTTGTGATTCATAATTTTCATTTTGTATCCAGTTTTTATTTATGTTATATGATAGGCCTGTTTCTTGTAGATGTAAAGGTAAGACATATCTGCCCAAATCTGAGACAGACAAATAAGGCATTTGTGTTTTTAGTAGCATTTTTAAATAGTTCTAAAATAAGACATCCACCCTTTTTAGAGAACAACAGCTCATTCTTAGAATCTATTCCAAGTGATTGTAAAAATAAAATTCTCGTCGCTAGCCTTCTAAGTGTTAAGAAGACAAGCAAACTTGACCATGACTCTCTATCAAATAAGACCTAAATAAAATTCACATCTTAAATTTTTATTTTTATTTAAACCAATGTTTAACCTGAAATATATTAAATACCTGATGGCAGTTGTTGTCTCTGAGAAAATACTTTCAGCAGTTATTTTACAGAAAATAATAAATGCATAAGGTAAAATTAGTTATTAATAAAAAGTACCCATATAGCATATGCAATGGCAAACCGGATACACAGTATATGGTAAGAATGATGGCTATGATAAGGTGGTTGTGATTAAGTGCGCATGTTTACAAACCTGTGGCTGCAATTTTTCGGAGTTCTAAACCAATACAACATGGATTTTTTATTTCCAGAGTTTAACTGCTAAAGCCAGACTTACAAACAACCATATTTTAAATAAGTCTGTAGACATTCAAGGTATACCACATCACGCTAATGAATCTCTCAATGGTGTGGTGATAAAAATGACAGAATTGAGAAACATTACAATTACTTTCAACAGCATGGACATAGCATATAGAAACAAAATTAAAATTTTTTTAGAGGTGCGCTTTCTTCAAACTCACGTGCAACATAGCTTAGTACAGCCTTTTAGAAATTTCACCTCTCCGCCGATGACAACTAAAAATATTGGATTCACCGGAACTACTTGCAACATATTTTTAAACGACCTTCTTGGTTTTTTATGCATAAATTGTTTTACTTAGTTGAAACTTTTAAACAGAATTCAGTTTCTATGAATGTTTGGACTAAGAACCAAAACGTGTTTTTCGAAAAGATCAAATCTGAAAAGGTCTGAGTTATGATTACGATGTAATAGATAACACACTGTATTCAAGTTTTTGATAAACTTGAAGATAGATATGCATACTTATGCATAGAGAGTAGATAAAACATTTACTCTCTATGCATAAGGCATAGAGAGTAGATGGAAATCTGGCAAAGTTAGTAAAAGCATATTCACTCGAGTTATCAAAACCTTTGGCCTACATATTCAACATGATCATAAATCAATGTGTTTTTGAACAAAAAGTGAAATGTGCTAAAGTTTTACTGGTATTTAAAAACTAAGGAAATATTCTGTTAACTAATAGTCCTATTTACTTTCCGCCAATTGTTTCAACAGTTTTTGAGCATCTTATTAACCAACAAATCCCTAAATACAATATTATAGAAAATATCATTGCAGAATCTCAATTTAAATTTTTGCAAAGGAAAGGAACTCGTGAAGCATTGATGGAATTTACTAACAATACACTTGCATGTTTAAACAATAGTCTGTTATTAATTAAATTTTATCTTATTCATATTGTATTAGTAATTTGACTATTCATTGATATAGCCTTAGTAGCCTACCAATTTTAAAAAACTGCAATATAGCTGGTATTATAAGTTAATTGATTGTACATGGCTGACAACAGCCACAAATAGTTTTGCAACATATTTGTGTTTTTACGTATTGCTCATTGCTCAATTCTGTCTTAGAGTTATTATTTTGCTTTTAATACACACTCTAGTAAACATCCAATACTGATTTAGTTAAATATCAAATTGAACAGGTTATGGGCCCAGGGCCTTCTGACTAACATTTAAACTTTGAATTCTATTTTGGTGTCAGTAGAAGATAGATGGAGTGTTGACAAGCTGAATGGAACTAACTGGACAGCTTGGAAATTCCAAATGAAGCACTTGCTACTGGCTAAAGGACTATGAGGCTACAAAGACAGTAGAACCAAACTTTCAACCAGCGCTAGTGAGAAAGGAAAGAAGGAATTCATAGAGAGCACACAAAAAGCATTTGCATCGCTAATAAAGGCAGTCAGCACGTCACAACTGTTTTTTATAACAGCGCATGAAGAACCAAAAGCGGGATGGGACGCTCTTTGTAAACACCTTGAACGAGGCAATTTAGCGAATAAATTATATCCAATGAAACTATATTTTACAGCATAAATGGGAGAAGTGTCTATGACAGTGCATATCAAGCATATAAGCAAAATGGCAGACAAATTGGCGGCTGTAGGCTCAGCAGTCACCGCAAAGGGACAGGTAGTGATACTCTTGGGAGCTTATCTAGCACTTATTCTACTATCGTCACAGCATTAGAGTTGTGTATAAACAGCCTATATATGTTATTTTTTCAGCAAGCTCTATTAAATGAAAAACTAAAGAGAAAAGAGCTGAATACAAAAGCTGATTGCTAACAAATCCGATGAAAATGCTGTTTTAGTGGGAATATCAAAGCAAACATATACTAGCACTAGCAGGAATTTTCGACAATGCCAATGCTATATTTGTGGTTTACCGCAAAAACTTAAATGACCGTGACCTTTTAGAAATCATTATCAAGACAACCATCAAGCTAAACTTGTCATTGAAGATTAAAAAAGAGGTAATAATGACAATGACAATTAATGGTTATTTGTTGCAGGAGCTACAGGCAAAACTGCAAATAATGTCAATTGTTGGATAATAAATTCATAGGCTTCAACCCATATGACCAATCAAAGCGACCTAATCACAGACTTCAAAGAGTTTGAGCAACCAAAACGGGTAAAATTAAGAAGTGGTAGAACAGTATAGAAGCTGTAGGCCATGGTGATGCTCATATGGATATTTTTTTCAAGTAAGTTATCCAAAACGCTCTTTGCTGACCAAGGTGTTGTATGTGCCTAAGCTTTCTTGCAACCTATTTTCTGTAAGAGCAGCTGTAAGTAGGGAAAATACTCTAAAGTTTGGTTGTTAGAAGTGATGGATTAGAGGTCGAGATGGGAAGCTTGGTGGCATAGGCATACTTACAGATAAACCATATAAACTGAACTGTAGAACTACATCACATATAATTAATGAGACAAACATTGCAACTACCGGTGACATAGATATATGGCATCAATGTTTAGGACACTTGAACAAACAGCAACAAAAGTTTCGCATCAATAACCAGTCTGTGGCGATTATTGATGCACCTGTCGTGAACAACAAGCCATTGTCTTTTGGTGAAGGCTGCATAAAAAGAACAATGACTTGAAAGCCATTTCTTAAATCAAGAAAAGGCAAGGCTGAGCATAAGTCACAATTAGCACATAGTGATGTGTGTGGTTCCATGAACTCTGAATCATCTGGCGGAAGTGAATATTTTGTGACATTTAATAATGATTACTCACATTGTACTGCTGTAAAATTTCTGAAACGCAAGTTTGAAGTATTTCAAAAATTATTTAAAAATTTTGAAGCTGCAGCAACAAATAGCTCAGGTGTAAATATTGTTACGATTATGTCAGATATCGGTGGTAAATATATTTCTTCAGAGTTTGAAGAATATCTACTATATAAACGGCAATCGTTGTCTGTCTGATAGATTGATTGATTGATTGTCCGTCTTATAGAGCGGTCTTTCCTTTTATCGTCGTACGAGGTTCGGTCGTACGAAGCGAACTGAATTAATATGTGTAGTAACGGTAAATAAATTATAGAGCGGTCTTTCTTTTTCCATTCGGTCGAACGAAGCCAACCGAATTAATATGGGTACTAATTATCGTAATTTCGTAATATGGACTATTAGCCGCTACTTTTCTCTGACGTTTTGAGCCAAACGGCTTATATAAAGGTGTGGCGATTCTGTTGTTTTTCTTTCACCGCTCGAGCGCATTAACCGAAATCCCCGGTTAGCACGCTTTTTAAACGGCAAATTTTCTGCCGTGTTAAAACACACCTTTCCTGAGTTCTGCGGCCTATACAAAGGTGTCTATACAGCTATACAAATGTACTATTCATTAAATAAAACAAATTAACGAGTAGTTATTTACATGCAATTAATATTTACTGCCAACGTGTACCGAGAAGGTCACGTAAACGTTTGTTTCTTTGAGCCACTGGAAAAACGCGTTTCTCACCTACTAAATTTCCACATCAAAAAGGTAAGTGTTTCTTATACGATGTTGTATTGTCTATGAATTGCCACATCTCCACTACTTAATAACGTTGGATTTGCCGCTGTTCGTGATAGTGGGTCATGTTCATTTCCTTCAGCAGCCGAGTTACTAATTTTTTTCCAGCTACGAGTAGGCCTACTGTAACTTATTATTACAGAACTTTCACGAGTACTCCGAGGGTTGCGATACGCTATTGTGAAAAGAAAGAGAGCAGCTGCTATCGACTAACTGTCACCCTGCATCAGCCATGACCAGCTATACGTCGCCTGCTTAAAAGTAGGCACACACCGAAAACTGTTTCTTCATACGCCAGACAGAAAAACCAAAAATGTTGTCTATCCGCATGTGTTGCATTGAACTAAGGGAGAGAGAGGGAGAGAGAGAGAGAGAGAGAGAGAGAGAGGGAGAGAGAGAGGGAGAGAGAGAGGGAGAGAAAGAGAGAGAGAGAGAGAGAGAGAGAGAGAGGGAGAGCGAGGAGGAGAGGGGGGAGAGAGAGAGGGAGAGAAGGGAGAGAGAGGGAGAGCAAAGAGAAGAGGGGGGGGAGAGAGAGAGGGAGAGAGAGGGAGAGGGGGAAGAGGGAGGGAGAGGCAGAGAGGGAGGGAGAGAGGGGAAAGAAGGAGAGAAGAGAGAGAGGGAGAGCGAGGAGGAGAGGGGGGAGAGAGAGAGGGAGAGAAAGGAAGAGAAAGAGGGCGGGAGAGAGAGGGGAGAAAGAGAGGGAGAGAGAGAGGGAGAGAAGGGGAGAGAGAGGGAGAGCGAGGAGGAGAGGGGGAGAGAGAGAGGGAGAGAGAGAGGGAAAGGGAGAAGAGGGAGGGAGAGGGAGAGAGGGAGGAAGAGAGGGGAAAGAGGGAGAGAAGAGAGAGAGGGAGAGCGAGGAGGAGAGGGGGGAGAGAGAGAGGGAGAGAAAGGGAGAGAAAGAGGAAGGGAGAGAGAGGGGAGAGAGAGAGGGAGAGAGAGAGGGAGAGAAGGGGAGAGAGAGAGGGAGAGCGAGGAGGAGAGGGGGGGAGAGAGAGAGGGAGAGAGAGGGAGAGGGGGAAGAGGGAGGGAGAGAGAGGGGAGAGAGGGGAGAGATGGAGAGAGGGAGAGAAGGGAAAGAGGGAGAGGAGAGAGAAAGGGAGAGAAAGAGGGAGGGAGAGAGAGGGGGGAGAGAGAGGGAGGGAGAGAAGGGGAGAGCGAGGAGGAGAGGGGGGAGAGGGGGGAGAGAGAGAGGGAGAGGGAGAAGGAGAGGGGGAAGAGGGAGGGAGAGAGAGAGAGGGGAGAGAGGGGCGAGAGGGGAGAGACGGAGAGAGGGAGAGAGGGGAAAGAGGGAGAGAAGGAGAGAGAGAAGGAGAGCGAGGAGGAGAGGGGGAGAGAGAGGGAGAGAAAGAGGGAGAAGAGGGAGGGAGAGAGAGGGGAGAGAGGGAGAGGGGAGAGACGGAGAGAGGGGGAGAGGGAGAGAGAGGAAAGAGGGAGAGAGGGAGAGATGGAGAGAGGGAGATGTAACTGCATATTTGGAGTTGTTTTACGGTATGAAAGCCAACTCTCAATAAACCTTATGCTGCCCATGAATCTGCTCCTGTAGACGGGTAATGCAGCTAGTCTTAAATAAAAAAGGCATTAAACGCGAACTCAGTGTACCATATTCTCCACAACCAAATGATCCTGCTGAGAGATAAAATCGTACAATAATGAAGAGTGCAAGAACAATGTTGGATCATGCTATGTTGCCCAACACGTTTTGGGCTGAAGCTTTCGCTACAGCAGCTTATATACAAAATCATGTACCAACATTTTCACTATGTAACCGTGTAACACCTTTTGAATTATGGTATGATAAGAAACCTGCTGTAAGTGACTTTAAGGTGCTTAGTTGCTTAGCTTATGCACATGCGACAGATAGTCGTAGACAAAAGCTAGACAGTAAGGTAATAAGACTAAGGTTTATTTGCACTATAACACGAGGTTAAAAGGTGCATTTTGAACCCGGCTTACCAGGCTTTTTGATAAAAACCCTGATAAGTCTTTTACGAAAAGAGATGTTATTTTCAATGCAGAAGAGTTTCACATTGGAAATAACCATGCTGATGCTTACTTTAGTAGTACATCCCAATCTGTAGAAAGGGAAGTTTGACTTGCTGCAAATTTGGGTACTAGTAGCACTAGCTGCAACACTGACGAGCCTGCTACATTGCACATATGTCTTCGAAAGAGAGAGAGAGAGAGAGAGAGAGAGAGAGAGAGAGAGAGGGAAAGGGACAGGGAGAGGGAGAGGGAGAAAGAGAGCAAGAGAGAGGACCACCAACACGGTATGGTTTTGGTGAATTCGTGTGTTCAGTTGCTATTGTGAACCATACTGCATATGCCGCTACTGAAATTATTAAGCCACAAACCATAGCGGATGCTATGAACAGTGAACAAGCAAATAATTGGGAAGCAGTCACTGATCTTGAATTGGACTGATATTGAGTCCAACTCACTATTGGACAATGATACTTTGGATGTAGTTGAACTACCAAAATGAGTGAAACCTATTGGCTGCAAATGGGTGTTTAATGTAAAGCACCCTAGTCAAAAAACATTCAAAGGTTTTAAAATTAGACTAGTGATCAAAGTTTACGCTCGAAATGCGGCATAGATTATGAGAAAACATACTCACCTGTCGTTCACTACTCATCTATTGCAACACTTTTAGCTAGTGCAACAAATATAAAATTACTGATCGACCAAGTTGATATAGAGACGGCGTTGTAAACGGTGAGCTAACTGAAGATGTGTACATAGTTCTACTTGAAAAAATATGTGCATTCAGAAAAGAAAAAGATAGTATGTAAATTTGAAAAATCACTATTCGGGCTGAAACAATCTCCCCGATGTTGGAATTATGCGTCTAAATTGTTTTTTGGGTCTTAAGGTTTCAAACGAAACGACGCTGATCCATGCATCTACATAAACTCAACTACAATAGTAGCTGTGCATGTGGATGATATAATTCTAGTTACACAAGCCGGGAGTGAGGTGACAGATCTAAAAAAAACTACTTCCAAGCTCAGGTCAAGATAAAAGACAATGGAGAAATTCACTATTGGCTGTGAATTTCAATGGAAAGCAAGGATGGAGAACTTGACATGCATCAGGAACAGTATATAAATCAACTGCTCAACAGATATTGACTGACTGACTCTAATCCGGTATCAACACCAGCGGACAACAATTTCACACTGCAGAAACATAATAGAATTAACAAAGATGTAGACGTCAAGCTATATCAGTCAATGACCGGCAGCCTTCTCTATTTGGTTGTAAGCAAAAGGCCAGACATTGTGTAAGCAGTGGGGGCAGTCACTAAATTCAATGCCCAACCAAAGCCATCTCATCTCACTGCAGTAAAGAGGATATTACATTATCTAAAAGGAACCATGGACTACACGTTACGATATTCTGTGTTGGGAAAAGATAAGATAATGGTTTTTTCTTATGCTGACTATGCGAGTGACCTCAATGACAGACATTCAACTACAGGCCAGATTTTTATTTTGGCTGGAGGTGCTATTAGGTGGTTAAGCAAAAAGCACTTGGTAGTTGCTTTATTGGCAACAGAAGCCGAATATATGTACTGCGCTCAGCAGCTTAGGAAGCTGTATGCTAAAACATTTACGAGACGAAATTAGATCTCACGAAGACAAAATTGCGTGTTAATTCAAGAAGATAATCAAGGAACCATAGTCATGTCAAGTAACTCAGTCTCACATTCTAGAACTAAACATGTCGACGTTAAGCACTATTATGTTCGAGAAGAAAAAGAAAACAAAAAAAATGATGAAATGATCACAAACATTCTAACAAAACCTATACCTCAATCAAAATATGAGCAGTGGAGAATGTGCATAGGTGTTATGCGGTAGGCTGAGTGGTGACACAGAAAGACTAATAGTACTTAAATTAAGTTGGAGTGTTATTAGTTACATACTATCTTATTCATATTGTATTAGTATTGTGACTATTATTGTAAGTAATTACGACTATTACTAAATATAGCCTTTAAATCCTACCAATTTTAAACACTGCACTCTAGCTTGTAGTGTGTGGTAATTAATTGTACATGGCTGACAACAACCACAAATAGTTTTTAAACATACTTGCGTTTTTATGTATTGTTCATTGCTTGCTTATGCCTTAGAAATAGTTGTTTTCATTACACAGTCTAGTAAAAATCTAATATTGATTTAGTTAATTGTCAAAAAGAACATAGTCTTATCTGTGTTAGGTATATTCATTGACTTCTCATAAACTTTTGATACAATATATCAACCTAACTTGATTAATTAGTTTAGGCAAATAAAATTTTCTCATTCTGGTTTAGAATTAATTCACAACTTTCTATCAAATTGTCTTCAAAGAGTTATCCCACGGCCAAACATGAGCGAAGCGATTGTTTGGGAGCTTTATGATAAATGCATATGCGCATACAACTCATGAAAATTATTCATGAACGGCCGTCCCAAACCCTTGTGCCCAAATCTCATCAACAAATTTAGCCATTTTTCTATGGAGTCGTTCAAGTATAATAACAATACAAATCACATATAAACCTATTTAAATATGTTACCAAATCTTTGAAATTTGTAGACAATATCCTAAAACTATCCCTTCTGGTCAGATCATACATAAATAGACAGATTAATTTGGCCTAAAATCGCCATTAAAACTTGACAAGCCTTTCTTAATCAAAATTAAGACCGACCAACAAAACGCCGATAAGGCCGTGCAACAGAGAGTAGAACCATTAAGTCGTGCGCATTTCACGAGAAAAACGTGCACATTTCACCAGTCTATGGCATTGTCCAATTGCCAAACGTTTCTGTAATTAACGTAGAAGTACTGAAAAGTAATTATTTCTTTTTTGCCAATTCTACCGGACTCTGACATTTTGAGCACTTATAATGATTACTTTGGTATGCCAACGGATGTCCAAAGCAGTGAAAGTAAATGAAATGACGATGATATTTTTCTAACGATTCTTATAAGGCGATTACAATATTTAATTGTAAGAATAATTATTCGATTTTATAAGATTATTACGAGATTTAGTTATAAAAATAATCATTCGAATTTACAAGACCGAAGTATATAGTGACCGATTGTGTGCAATATGTTACTGTTATTATTTTTCTGAATATTTTGTTGATGATTTGATTACCCCGAGTATAGACGATGGAATAGTTGTATGCCATCATTTTAAGTCTAAATCTTTGTACCCTGATAGGCAATTTAGCCAACTCCTTTGTATTCAACACAGCTAATAGTGGCTTATGATCAGTCTCCACTGTGAAGTGCTTGCCAGCTATGTAGTAGTTGAATTTATCGCAAGCCCATGCTATAGCCAACGCTTCATTCTCTATCTGAGCGTAATGTTTGTCGGCAGATGTCAAAAACGGTGATGCATACACTACCAGCTTTCATTCATCATGTACTCTCCGTAGTATGACTGCTCCTAACCCGTAAGATGACGAATCAGCACTTATCATAGTGTTCGCAGTTAGGGAATATGGTGACGATACCAGTGTATCTGACAAGATTCTTTTTATCAGTTTAAACTGACTATCGCTCTGTTCACTCCACATCCAATCACTATCTTTTCTAAGCAACTGTCTTAGATGATGTGTTCTGTCAGCCAGCAAAGGTGTGAATTTACCTAGATAGTTTACAATTCCAAAAAAACTTTCAAGTTCTTTTCTATTGGTGGGTACTGGAAACACCATAATAGCCCTAGATTTTTCCGGGTCTGCCTTGATTCTATTACCATCTATTATGTGTCTTATGAATTTAGTTTCTGTCACCTCTAACTCGCACTTCTTTGCATTTAGAGTAATTCTCGCTTGTTCTAGCCTGTTTAAAACTGTTTCCAACCTTTTGTCGTGTTCTTCTTTTGAAGCTCCATGAACTAAAATATCATCCATCTGACAAATTACTCCTTCAAGATCTATTAAAACTTTATTCATTTCCCTCTGAAAGATTTCAGGTGCCAAACTAATACCAAACGGTAGCCTCTAACAGAAGTAATGTACCTCCCAAATGCAGTTATCAAAGTCGTTAGTCTCTGCGATTCTGGCTGTAACCTCATCTGCCAATACCCAAAGTTTGCGTCTAACTTGATAAATGCTCTTGAATTTCCTAATTCAGCTAAGGTTTCATCGGATGTTGGCAACGGATGATACTGTCTTCTAACAGTCTTATTAAGGTTTGTAAAATCAATGCAAACTCTGAGCGTCCCATCCTTCTTAGAGACCACTATGCATGGAGAGCACCACTCTGTAGTCTTTTCAATCTTTTCTATAACTCCAAGTTTCTCCATTCGTTGCAGCTCTTTCTTCAATGGCTTTTTTCGAGCAGCCGCTATTCTCCTGGGAGTACTTTGAACAAATGGAGTCATTTCCTTAGCTATGGAAACATTGACTTGAGAGTTCATTGATCCTAGTCCTTGAAACAATTTTGGGAATCATTTTCTCCAGTTGTGCTTCCTCTGCACATCCACAGTTTCTACAAACTGTATCAAATCCAACTTGGAACTTGCTAACTTGCCCAACAAAGGTGATATTAAATTATCTACAAAATATACAGTCTCCCGTATATATCTGGTTTCAGTGGATAATTTTACTATTGCTTGGCCCACTACTTTCAATTCATGGTTGCCAGCTCCCTGTATTTTTCTGTGTGAGTGTTGAGCTTTGTCCAAATTTTTCACTAATCTAGACGGAATTGCAGTGACTGCCGCTCCGGTGTCTACTTTGAATGTTATAGTGCGTAAATTGACTTCCAAGTCAACCATCCACGCTTTTGATGTTTCAGTGATTGATTCAGTCACACCGTCTAGTCAATCTGACTCTGAGGAACCTAGAAACAAACCTTCGACATCTTCTTCACAGGCCACCTCATCAATTCTCGATATATTTCCTGCCTTACATGCTTTGCTTTTGGCCCAATGCCTTCATTCTTTGCACATATAACAAGTCGAGTTTCTCGTTAGGCATCTATCTTTGGGATGGAATGGCTTATTACAAAAATCCCATTTCTGACCATCCTTCATCGCGTTAGGTCCTTGCCTCTTCATGCTTCTAAAGCTGTCTTGTTTTTTTCGTCATTTGATCTATAGTAGGTATTTCTTGCTCGCTGCTGTTTCAGGACATCTAAATTTTCACTACCAGTGTCATGAGTAGCTAATTTTGATGCCTGAGCATGATGACTGACATATTGCTTCTCTTTTGTTACGCATCTGGCTAGATCTAGGTCTTCAACATCTATGAGATATTCTCTTAACTTGTCATCACTGACTCCCACCACTATCCTGTCGCGAATACTTTCGTGACGCATAGTTCCATAGTCACAACTATCAGCTTGTGATTGTAACTGAGTGATGAGTTGATGTATTGACTGTGACTCTTGTCTTATACTATTAAATTTTACCTGTTCGAATATCACATTCCTGTTCGGCTCGAAATGTCTATCAAACATTTCTATAACATTTTCTAAAGTCTTAGTTTGACCAGCCTCTGTGTTATAAAATGTGAACTGATCAAAAATTGGAACACTATCTGATCCCATCGGTAATAATAGATTTGCGATTTGTTCATCTTCTCCCATATCAGAATATTTCATTGCTATTTTCACAATTTAGAGTTGAGACTTGAAGGTTTTCCAACGTATAGCCAAACTTAAACTCTTAAAGTCTAGGCTCTGTACAAAGCGATCATCTTTACCATCCGTCATTTGTTTTAATTATTATTACTTAGAGTTCATACAAATTCCCTATAACTATCACGAATTCTTGCAAATTCGCTATGATAATACAATTCAAACTTTCTTCTGACACCATGTAGTATAATCTCAACGTAGATCTATACCTGTGTGTTGATAAGCTTAGAAATCTCCTGAAAAACTCGAATCTTCCGTAGTTTTTCCGATATCCTTTGCAGGTCAAGGTCACCAAAGCGTCAAGGCCACTCTCCTGCAGGAAGCATGGAAAATAATCCAACGAGCTACTTCAACAAAATTTTAGTCATTCAGAAACAATTGCTTAGAATAATATATCATAAAAACTCTGTCAAGTGCTGCGTCAGTATTTGCCGTCAAGTATTTGTGTCGCAGTCACAACAACCGTGGTTAAGTCGCAAATCAAGAAGTTGAGTTTTCCAACTTTGAAGTTCAACCAACTGAATTTATAATATTGGTAACGATTTTTGTAACACATGCATCTTGATCAATCAAAGAGTGACCTTTTGGAATCTTAGGTCAGTTTAGCCAAGAGAAGTCTTTAACCCTAAAAAAATCCTTGAAACTGTTGCTATGCTAAACAGGAAGTGCTGAAAAATGGCGTCCAATAAAAATAAACATTTCTTTTTTGCCGATTTTAAAGATAACTTTGACATTTTGAACACTTATAATGAGTACTTCGATATTCCGACTGATGTCAAAAGCAGTGAAAGTAAAGGGAATTACGGTGATATTTTCTTAACGATTCTTACAAGGTTATTACAATATTCAATTATAAGAATAATTATTCGATTTTATAAGATTGTTATCAGATTTAATTATAAGAATAATAATTTGAATTTCTAACATCGAAGTATATAGTGACCAAAGGTGTTCAATGCTATATTACTATTTTTATTTTTCTAAAGATTTGGTTGATGATTTAGCTGTGCCCGATATCGCAGTACTGCCAAGCCGTTTTTAATATCTGCAAAAATAAGTAATACATTTTCTTATGAATATACAGCTATTTCTATGACAACCAGCTAAAATCAGTTTAGATTGTTAAATTCAGCAAACATTTTTGGATATAAATAAAGAAATCTAGATAAATATCACTACTTTTTGATATTGGTTGCTATGACGTTTTGAAATGTAAACAAAATTGTGCGTTGGTTTTCGTTTCGCAAACTTTAACACCAGTTTTCTCAGAATTATGTTTTTGCACTAATGGTAAACGTGCATTCAGTTTTTTGACCATAAAACCTGCTGTAATTAAGCTAAATTTATAATTTCTTTTGCAAAATAACTGTGAGAATCTTTTCCTTCTGCTAATGTAAATAACTTAAAATCTTACAATCTCGACTGAACCATGGTTTCTGTTATCATGACCCATTTTGGTTTACAAAAACTTGTGTTTTGCCTATACAACAACTCTACCAACTAAGAATATGTATTTCAGCTTTCACACAGTTTAAATCTCAAACTTACTAGTCAACATGTTACAACACTCGTAATTCGTCATTTTCATTACCCCTTCCACTCTCCTCCTCTACAGACCCTCTATGGCAAACAGTAACTGTTGGCCATAGAGGGTTGTACATCATGTGTCATCAGGATAGAGCTCTTTGCCAACTTGGTTAAGCAAAATTCATAGTCATGATGGTTTTAGGACTACTTTGAAGCAGTACTTCCTGGACTCTTTGGAATAGATTTGTTCTGATTTCTTATGCTTTGACTATCCATGTTTTCTTCATTAACAATCTCATCTGTTAACTCAGGCTTTGCACCTTAAATAGCCATGCTACTGCGCATATGGGCCTCATTGAATGTTACTGTTTTTTTGTTACGTTATGATTTAATGTAAAATAAAACAGATAAACCAACAAACTGGCAAACTTTGATATTTAAATACATATATATGCAGTGTCAAAAAAAGTTGCTACAAAGATTTGATCTGTGCAAAGAAGTCATACAAAAATCTGAAACATATAATTAGTTGATAATTACTATCGAGCTGCTTTGAAACAGTTTTTGTGTAAAATCAAAAATACTAGACATTTAGATTGAATTGTCATCAAAATGCAACAAAATGTTGTATCAGAGCTGTTTTAGACAAACTTCATACTAATTCAAACACAGACTTAACTTGTATTTAAGTAGTCATTGAAATGAGACAAAGTTTTGTATCCAAGCTGTTTGGTACAAACTGCTCCTGATTTTGCTATTGTTTGAGAGCAAAATGGGATTTTGTTTATGCTAATTTACTGCTATAGTGCTTGACTGCTTCTTTTTTGAATTTTACGCTTCAATGTATTTTTCAGTGAAGTTAAAGAGAAGCGACCTAAAATATAGCAATAGTTGTTTACAGTTCATGAACAAAGATTCTGGTTTCATAGAAGCACAAAGTATGAGAAAGTCAGTAATTAATCAATGCAAACTCAAACTAACACAAACCATGTATATCTTTAATATAAAAACAGATTGGCCCATATCAGACAATTGCGGTACAAACTAGGTGCGTTATCATCAAAAACTATGACAAATATAGAAAAATTGCATGGTATTAGATCATCCCAGCTCCTGTGAACAGCTTAAACATTTCAGAGAAAATAAATTTGGTTAAAACATGAAACTGGTAATTTCTTTGCTTGATGTTTCTATTTGTTAAGCAGAGTATCAGGATGTTTTGAACGTTAGAGTTTTTCATGCCTTCTGACGTTTTTCAATATGTTCCTTTTTCATCAATCATTGAATTTTTGAATTTGCTGAAAGCAAGACATGCAGTTTCTTGAAAAAATCTTAAGTTCAGTCTTTATATAGACTGCTACCAATATAAAAAAACTAGTTGTGACAGTTTAGAACCATGCTAATTAGAAATCAGTCATGATTTCCAAAACTAACGTACATGCCAATTAGCCAAAAGATGCATATTTAATCAAAAGACTCGCAGCAAATATTTCCTAGAAAAAAGAAAGAGGAAAACTGCTGATTTATTGCTTCTTTTTTATTTAAAAAGCCAAAACGATGATATGTTATGATTTGAAACACCAAATTATAAATTTTATTTAGTAGTTGCTAGAAATCTATGTTGGGAATGAGAATAATAGCCAACTTCAGTTACAGTGTATTTATATAGTTTTGCAAGAAAGAGAGCACGCTTAGTCTGTTTGTTGCATGAATGAAGTGCTGTATTACTCAAATAAGTTATGGACGCTTGTTTGATGTCGTTTAAGGTATCCTTCAGATCAAAATTCATGAATGCAACAAGTAATCAAACACTAAGAAATGCCACAATTCGGGCAGCTCTCCCTTGTAGTTTGCTTGTTCCTCGCCTTAGTTACTTTTTCGCAGTTTTGGCAGAGATGAAGATATCTTTTTGCTGATTCTGAATGAACTTGTTGTTGATGTTGATACAAAGTTTTGAATTGTACAAATATTCTGTCACAATTGCTGATCAAACACCAAATGTAACAACAACTTGAATTAAGACACTTCAAGTGAGAAAGTTCAGAATCTCTTACTTTTTTCTGATTGCAGACGCAGTAATTAGTAGGGTCTCTAGTAGAAAATATATCATTGCTGTGGTTGTATATTTGATGCTTTTGAATCCCGCTATAAGATTTGAGCATGGTATCACATTTTGGGTACATACAAAGATACTTTTTACATCCAAGACACTGAAATATTCTTTTACCAGTTTCAGAATACTTGGTTCCGCATCGACATTTTCTTTCCTTTGTTAAGCTAACTGATGATTTCCGGTTTCTACTTTTCAATGTTTTTTTGACATGGGCATCAAAATAATGGTTATAAACATCACTCTTCATATTTGGTGTGAAATTACATTCCGGATACAAGCATATATATTTGTGACATGTTTTGCATTGGGTTGCTCTGCCTGCAACGACTCCCGTGTTAGTCTTGCAAATACATGTCTTAGGAGTAAAGTCTGGTAGGCATTTAATCTTATAATCTTTTGCCACAAAATCATTTAATGAACCCTAGAAATGCAAAGACTCTTATTAAAGGTGTTGCATGTTCCAACAGTTGCCTCAATAAATGATAATTATTCTAGATAGCGAATTAACTGACATTTTATACAAAAGGTAAACACAGATAAATTCAAACAGATAAAGACAACAATAACAAAAATTCTTTGAACAAATTTTGTTGATTCTTACCCATGAGCCACTTTGAAGTATTTTCATATTAACAGTTTCTCTTTGGTATATTATTTTAGTACATTCAAAGTTTTCAGCTAGTATATCAATTAGTTTAACATGCTTTGGCTGAGCTGCTATAATGTATTCGATCAGGACTATGCTCTGTAAGCAGAAACAGGATTCATACTTATTCGTACTTCACTTCAAATTATTTGTTTAATGTTTAACCATTACATGTCATTCTATAGATCTAATCATCAAAAGAAACTACATCTTTTCAAAAATTTCACGTATGTTTTTAAAATTACTTTAATGGTAAAATTAGTCAGTTAAGTATGATTAAACGTTTTAGATTTAGTATGCAAATAGAGTCATGCTATATTAAAAAAGTTATCATGCCTTTAAAGACATTACAATGTTTATAGAAAATCTAATAAGCCTTAAATAGTTTCTTATACTTTCCATAAGAACATTTACCCATTTTAAATCTTCTTGAAGAATAAGAGCTTTGTAGGCCTCGTCGAAGCAATCAAAAACTTCTTCTTCTTCAAATGATTTGCATTCTTTTACAGCATATGATAACTTAATCTCATCAGGTTCATTCAGGCTCTTCTTTACTGCAAAGCATGTCTTATGATTGTAAAAAGTTTTCAATGAAAATGTGTAACATACTACGCTACAAGTATGTTTCTATAAAGTAGGTGTGTCCCGAATGCAAAATAATTAGAACATCGCTTCATTTGAAAATACAAAAATCATTGAGATGACATTCAGAACATAATATATGATGTATATTCATATTGCCGAAGCTCAGTTTCTAAGCAGACATTTTTTATACCACAATTGGCTTGAAAATTTCAAAACTGGCAAATCAGTCTATTTAAAAAAACACAATAAATATGCAATTTAGCTGGTCAAATTTGGAGAAAGTTGAAATCTAGTGCGCAAAAAAAGCTTTGGCCCCTATAATCAACTTCTACTAGTCCTAGTGATGAGTTAAATATTTTATGATTTTCTCAGACTATCTTTCTCTTTCTCTCTGTTTCTCTCTCTTATATTTATCTCTCTCCCTCTCTTTCTTTTATCTACATGTACATGTATATCTCCTTCTCTTTTCCTCTCTGTCTACTCTCTCTCTTTTATCTCTCTCTCTCTCTTTCTGTCTATTCTCTCTTTTATCTTTCTCTGTGTCTATTCTCTCTTTTATCTCTTCCTCTGTCTACTCTCTCTCTCTCTCTCTCTCTCTCTCTCTCTCTCTATCTTTCTCTCTCTCTCTCTCTCTATCTTTCTCTCTATCTTTCTCTCTGTCTGTCTCTCTGTCTGTCTACTCTGTGTTTTATTTCTCTTTCTCTCTGTCTGTCCACTCTGTCTTTTATCTCTCTTTCTTTCTGTCAACTCTTTCTGTCTGGCTATTCTGTCTTTTATCTCTCTCTCTCTGTCTACTCTCTCTTTTATCTCTCTCTATCTCTTCTCTCTTTCACTCTCTTTCACTTTTAATTTCTTTCTTTTTCTCACGTTCTTCCAATTTCTCTCTCTTACGAGCTCTCTCTTCTTTGCAATTAGCCATTTTTGGCGATAACTGTTTTATGGTTCAGGTTTTATCATAAACATTTACACAACCGAGCTTTCTGCCTTCTTGTGCTATCTGTTTGTGTCTATCTCAAATTAATTTTACGCTTAACCACATTTTTTTTATTTTAGGCATTGTTTGGCATGATTTTTTATTTTTTCATAAAGCTGGGTAGATAATAGCTGGTAATAATCTCTTACCCATTGCCTTCGCACGTCTTAGAAAATAATTGGATGATTTTTGTCAAGGATCTGCTTTGAATAGAAGGCTAGTGCATTTTGAAATTTGTTAGTTTTCAACTTACCCACACACTCAATCATTTTGGTTTAACTATTTTATTGTTAAAGGTTTATTTGCAACAAAATTCACATTACAGTTATTTGATCTCAAAAGATTTACCATGTCTTACTCTGCTGTTTTTGAGGTGCAAAATATGTGGGAATGTGATTACAAGCTTTTGAAAGCTCAAAAACGAACAGGTAATCGCTGCAATCATGAAACCACTGTAGATCGGAATCAGTTTATTAATTTGACGTCGTCATTTTATTCGGTTATTGTTTTGACACGTGATGTTCTCATGTGAATTGAAAGTCCAATAAAAGGCTTAATATAAAACTTTTCATAGCATTAGTTTATGACAAACACTTTGGGTTGTACCAAAGACCTCGTCTCAAATACAAATGCTCACTACTTTACAGTTTTGTTTCAGCTTGGTGTAATCGTCTAATAGTAAGCTGATCATGTGACCCATACTTTCTGCCAAACAGCGCAAATATTTTTTGCAGCATTTATTGATTGTCACAGGTGACAAACAGACTTGTCATGTTTATCAGACAATGATGTGTACTCCTTCAAGCTAAAGTTTAAAAAAGAACAAATTTTCACAGTAGATTATAAAATACCATTGCTGAAAGTGACAGTATTACAATGACGATGAATTAGACGGTAAAAACAATAGACATAGTTTTATTGAATGCCTGAAGTATATTTGTAAAAATATTTCGACAAACGAAGTTTCATGAAAATGTAAACAGAAGCCATGTCGATTCATCTACATCTTATTGGAGCCGTTTTGGAAAGAGATTTTAATCTACAGCGGTTTTGTGATGGTGGCGATTAACTGTTCGTTTTTTTTGCTTTTAAGAGGTTTTGATCCCACTTTCAAATATTTTGCACCTACAACATAACAAAGTAAGACATGGTGATTTGATACCAAATAACTGTAATGTGAATTTTGTTGCAAGTAAACCATTAAAGTTTTAATGTTAGCTTTAATATAACTGTGTTTCTTGAATTCTTTGCAGTCTGTTTGTGTATAGTTATCTGAACTTTACGTTACATTAACTACGTCCTTTCTCTTTGGTACGAGTCTACTTGGATTCTTTTCAGCTCACAGAGTGGTGAATATAAATCTGTTGTTTTTTACCATTTTGTAATATTTGTTTAGGTATTCATTGTTTTGCTATGTAGCTGTCTCATGATAACTGTGTGTGATCCTTCCATACTTTCGGTGCAGTCTATTTGTACACTCTTTTGGTGGCTATATTTAACATGGCTGTTAAGTTTCCAACTCATGTGTACCTCTCATTTAGCTTGGATGGTCTCGTGTTTGTTTTTCTGCAATCTACTCTAAAGTTTAGCCAATAAAATTTCGGTATTTTCAATTATTTGCCCAAGCTGTTTTATTAGTTTGGATTTTTTGGATGTGGTAATTACTACCTAGTATTCTGAAATCTCCAAAAAGGGTGAGCTGCTTGTCATCTAACAGAATACCTATAAGATATGTTGGCAACTGCAAAAGATTTAAATGTTGATGCAAAAGTTATGATTTTTTTATGTTTATCTCTGAACCAAATATGACTGCTGGTTAGACAAATGAATCTACAAACAGTTGCATTTTTTCAGCAGAGTAGAAAACCTATAATGATCATTTTTTTCATTTTCAAACAGTATTTTCCTGACTGGGAACTTTGTTGTCTGTCATTTGGATTTGAACTGAGAGACTTTGATGAGATTGGCATTGTGTCTTGCTTGGATTTCAACTCCTTTGCTGTAGTTTTTAAGACTAACTATAAGCATAGCACTCACATGTGGCAAAAAAATTAATGGTGTCAACACGCAACTGTATTTGACACCATGTTTTGCAAAAAATTATTTCTGATGCATGATTCACCCAAACTACTTGAGCCTGAATTCTTTTATGCAAGGATCTTTACAGGCTTACCATTTTGCAAGTACTGTAACAGTGTAACTCTTCGGAACCAACCAAAACTTTGTCTTGAGACCACATCAATGGCCTAGATGAAGTCAGTAATAGAAGTTAGCAGAAAAATGTTTGGTTCTAGACATTTGTTTTGCATCTAAGAAGTGTGAAAATCCTAATCCTTGTCCTATTTTCTTTGCCAAAACACACTGTATCTCATGTGGTTTATTTGGAAACATTACGTTTTGATCCTGTTTAGTAAATCAGAGGTCGTAATCTTTCCAGCATTCCACACACAAAAAATGCCTCAATAGTTCCATCATGGTTTTACTATCTCTTTGCTTTAATACAGGCATGATTTTAGCACCTTTTGAATCATTAGGTTTTTCCTCTTTCTCTCATACATCTTTATTTCAGTTTTTCTCACTGCTGACCACCAAACCTCATCACTTGTGCGGTGATCTCACATTGTATAGATGTGTAATTTTTTGTTATGGTAACTGGAGCAATAAATTTTGCTTTGTCAAGTGGTACATTCACACCACTTATGATTGGCTTTTGCATGAGACAATGTAAAGTCTACTGTTATATCAGGTGGGAGACATTTAAAAGCTAGTTTAAATGCTTAGCAAAACAGTCCTGAATCTTTTCCTTATCCTGTATCACTTTCTCCGTTTGGTGAACTTAAATGGACTGTTTCTCTTTTTTGTGGTCCATAAAACTTTTGGAGGCCATAATAAAATTTTTGTAATAAAATAGGGATTATTGGCAGACTGTAAGGTTTTTGCTTTTGTCTTCATAAATGAGTCTTGAATGTTTTTTTTGATAATGCTCAAGTTTTTTTTCAGTGCCTCAAAAGCTTTACCTCATTTTCTTTGGTACAAAATGAAGATGCTGATTTTATGCAACCGATCTCTCTCGAAGCAGCTGGTTTTGCTTCACATCTTTAGCTCTAAACCAAACTTTGAGTCTCTTGGATAGCCTATCCTGCTCTACATAAGCGGCAATAAAAACAAGATTTTTTATGATTCCTACGTATTTAGTGATATCTCCTTATACTCTCTCATTTTCTGACTCGTTATTAATTTTCACATCTAGTCCTTCTTGAACCGCGCTGTCTTTTAGTTTTTTGACATTTGCTTTTTTCAATGATGTCATACTGCTTTCATAATTTTTGATTTTGTTACAGAACAAGCCTTTTTGTAGTTTGAACAGCAATCTGAAATTCTGCAAACATGTTTGCGCAAACACCTCTGGTCCACTATTTTTTCGCTTAGTTAAAAAAGTGCCAATGCTTGGACACTGGATTCATCCATGATATCTTATAATTTTTTAGGTGTCCGAATATAGTTCTAAAAATGAAAAGATTATATTTTGAACAGAAAGCAAGTAGATGTTCAGCACGAGGCATGCCCTCTCTTGGACCTTGATAACCGATAAATAGATGTCATTTCTAATGATTGCATTCGACATTTGCATTAAAGTCATTTGCGGTTTCCTACTTGTCTGTGTCAGATATGTTTTATTAAATATATTATTTGATAGTTTAAGGTTTAAGGCTTATTAGATTGTGTCAAAGTTTGTTATACATGTACATGTATTTAGAGCATAAACGCTTCTGATAGGCAAGTGCACTTTTTTTATCAGCAACTGCCAGGTCATGATACTGTTGCTCAGCGCAAATGTGTCGTCTTCCGTTTTTGAAACATTGTAGCTTCTGATAGAAAAGTTGACTTTTCTCATTGTTTAAGCTTTTCTATGAAGAGTGGGTAGCTAATGTCCACCAAACTACCTGAGAGCACTAAAAAAGTCTCACAAAATGCTTCAAAATCAGTCTGACATCTTCGAAGTTCTTTTGCCACTAGAGCAGATTGTTGTTTGATCGATTTGAGTATTTTCATTTAAATATTGTTTCTAATAGCTATCTTTTTTAATAGATGTCAAAGCTAATGCACAACAGCTCAAAAATTTTTCAGACTAGGGGAATTTCAAGCTGGTTTTCTTAATATTGATCTTGCAAATTCTGCAAAACTGCATGCAAAGCTAATAACACCATCTTTCTCATTGCTAAAATTTTTAGCCGCAGTACAGAAATTTAATCTAGCTGACATGAACAAGTCTAGACATTATGCAATATTTTTTGGTTTTCTTTCAACCTTGTCAGAAAGACGAAAGGATGATATGTAGAGGCATTGAATTTTTTAATTTGCCGGCTACTTCTTTTTCTAGGCTAATTTTTTACTCGTTTTTCTGTGGTTTTCTGCCTTGGTTGATGTAGCTAGTAAAAGTCCTAAAATCTGGATTTTTTTAAATTCTCTGTACATTTGGTTGGATTTATTTGAAAACCGCCTCAAGTTTTTTACCACTTTTACACATGAAAGTTTTATTGTTTATCTTGACTGTCCTCTACATAGAAAGATGCAAAACTATTTTTTAATTTTTACTGTAGTTAAGCCTCTGTCCTTAAAAGGCAACTTTATTCAGATAGGTACTTTTTTCGCAAATCCAAAATGCTGATAACAATGGAACTTTCTTGCGACATTATTCGGAACTGCAAATTTGCTCGAAGTATCTTTTGCTGCTGAAGGCATAGCTAGTTTGTTGTAAGTAAGGATTTTATAATGTTCTAGAAGTTGGCCTCTTGAAATCTTTTTATGTCGCCTACATCTAAAACATGAGAGTTAAGCATCAATTTTCTTTTTAACTGACGCTGCAAAATTGTTTAAAAAAGAAACATAAATTTTATATTTAACCCTTTGAACCCCAACAGTCAGTTTTTCCGGCCTTGAGCAAGGTGGGTTAGAATCTCCAATCGCTGGTTTTACGGCCTTCAAATGGCTTTGTTTACAAGACCTTTTTCTAAGTAACAGGGTAAACCCATCACATTAATTTTTTCAAAGAATTTTAGACCCTAAAATTCACTCACATTTGTAACAGTTTTTAATTATCTTTACCTACTTCCTTTGTTTAAATAACAAAAATTATTAGAGCGATACCGCAAAAAATACCCATACTGAGCCTTAATTTTTTATAATCTTATGATTTTATGATTTAAGGTGAAATAAAACAAACAAACATAAAAGTTGATACTACTCATTTGTTGGTAGATTATAAACGATTTTAATGCAAATAAAAAGATTTATGATACTAACTATAAATTTCCAATATATTTGAGTCATGAAATGATAATGAACAAGTGCTAAATGGATAGGCTGCTATTGAAAATGTTTTTACAAGTTATGTTCAATCGTTCGAATTTTGACAGTTTTAGCCTAATTAATGGTGAAGTTCTGTATTGTTTTCTGTTTGATTACATTGACTGTGGGTTGCTCAACTTTTTAGTAGTGTTTTATCAAATATTGTTGTATTATGAGCATGTTTAGATATATTTAATGAAAGTTTGAAAATTTGGATTGTTGAACAGATTGCCAAGGGTTGTTGACACACACTGACAAAAACGGCCATGGCTCGAAGGTTTAAATACAATGCTTTTTTCTATGCTATTTTTGAAATAATTTTAGCCTTACGTCTTTTCAGAATCTTAACATTAACCGAAGATTTCTGCTCTAGCTAAATATGATTCCTTATTTCCGTACCAAATCATTATGCATACAGTATAATATAAAGAAGGTTAAGACTGTTTTTTATCCCTTTTTCCTGGTAGCTGCATGTAATACAAAGTGTCATGAAAAGTTTCTTCACCCAAGCCAATGGCTTGTTTCAAAGTCAGTGGAATATTTTCAGGAGTTTATTTTGCATTTGGTTGTTTTCAACAATGCTCTGACCACTTTTCAACAACTTATAGAAGAAATGTCACTGTATGCCACCCCATCTAAGCCACTGCATCTACTACATTATTTTGTATATATGTGTTATTTTTTCCACTGAGAACCAGCTAGACGACTTCACGCTAGCCTCTTAATCAGACCAAAACTCACTATCTAAATCTTCCTAATTATATATATATATACATATATTTTTTTTCCATTTCTCAAAGTTGTAATGTTCATGTACTTGTCCAGCTAAAATTACTTTATTATATTGGAATAAATAATCCATAAAGCATGAACTTTGATAGGTGACCCTCTCTTTTGCCAGTCTGACACCTTACTAACTAAGCCATAGAGCTTAAAATATTTTTTAGACAATGTATATTATTGCTATATGAGAGCAAATAGTCTACCATATTTGGCCATGACATAAAGTCCTTGGCAATATGCCCAGCTAATAGCGACTGGCTGGTACTTATCATTACACCTCATTGTTCATGAGCTAGTTTTTAATATCTGCACAGTGCTGCGTAGCACAGCAAGTAAGTATATACGTCTCAAAGTTTGTCTGTGTTTGTGCGAGTCTCCGTGTTTGCATTCCAGCATTTTTGTGTTTCCTGTTTTCGAATTTCCGCGTTTCTTCGTTTACACGTTTTCACGTAGCCGCGTTTTCAAATTTTTGCAGAGCCCAGTGCTATTTAAACTATAACTTTAAATTTTAAAGCTATAACAATAAAACATTTGAGATTTAAAATTATGCATTACATGGATTTAAACTGATGAAGATTGCAACCTCAAGTTTTAAATCTAGGCGTTCTACCACTGGCTATTATACAAAGCCTATAATCAGTCAAAGGCACTATCATATACACTATCATATGGCATATGCACCGGCTAAATGACTGGCTATTTGAAACTCAATGAATTTTTTTAGCACGCCCATAAAACATTACCTATGAAACGAGTTGCGTTCTCGTATTCTCTTAAACTTTTGTTTTTGAGTTTTTGTAAGACTTCATTTCCAAGTCCACAGTCAAGGCTAATTCTTTTTACACAGAAGTTTGTATTATATCTGTAAGAAAAGCCTCTACATTCCCTATCTGTTCGATCAGACAAAGTTCATGATAACTTTTTTTTATCAAAATAAGAGGTGCCATTATTGTCATATCCAAAGTTTTGATTGATAGCTTCTAGTGTAACAATTATGTACCTTTTTCATACACACGCACACACACAATTTTCCAAATATGAATTCGCCGTACTGTGGATTTTTATTTTCTCAGTTTCTTAATTGTATCATTACCAAATCATCTTTTGTTGTAATTGTAGCAAAGCAAACTTAATTTAGCTATTACTTGCTAATTATTTCACATTTACATCTAAACCCTTTTATAGTTGTTTAGTTTTTGGTTTAGATTATTTGATCTGTACAACATGTTTTTATGGTTTGAAGTTTGAAAGTTAGAGCTTTTCGACAAAGTTTGACAACCATAAAAGTTGTTTTTTTTCTCCCAATTTATTTCAACTACACAAAACACTTTTCTCATGATATGTACGTCTAGTTTAAAAGTTAGAATGGCAAGATTTGTTATAGGTTAACCAAAAATAAAATTGTTGTGCCAAAATCTTTTTATAACCCAGGCAATGTAGGGTAGTACAGCTAAGACTGGTATAATTGTCAGAGTAGTGGAAGAATAGGTGGATGGCCATTTATTAAGCTAGTGATGTGACTCTTTGCTTTCTCTTAATCAGAACCACACAAAACATCTAATTTTTTCTATATTTTTAAATTTGTAGGGTTATGGCAGAATATCGGTTAAACATTTTTAGCCACTTCAACTATTATAGTTAAGCAAGACTATCAGTTTCAGTAAGAATATAGCATATTATGTCCACTCAATAGAATTTGATTAAAATAGGAACAGCTTTAGCAATTGGGACTACCAATTGTGAACAACAACCTAATCATTGGTAACTCCAAAAATTTAAAATACTTTGAGATCTAAACTTGTTTTTGAAATTATAAAATCAAGTTGGGCATTGAAATAATCTAGAAATATTTTTCAAAATAGTAAACCATCGAAAACAAACCTTCGAATCACAAACAACTCGCCAAATAAAATGTGTAGGATTTCTAAAATGTCTTATAAAATTTTCATATGTCAGATAAATTGTAATATTTGCTAACCTGCTAAAAGCAACTCAATTAACTTCTTTCCAGTAGTCTTGAGTAATAAAGTTTCTTCTGTATCAAATATACTATCTACCAACTACTGATTCTTTCCATTCATCATTTGACTTTGTTCTTTTAGGCTGACAAAAAGAAAGTTAATCAGCTGTTAGTATATTAAAACGTTAAAGCTATCATTGCAAAAAGTTCTTTCTTAATTTAAAGAAAAATGTATGTTGCTTTGCTCGCTATTCATTTTAATTAAGCGATCATTTACTGTAGCACAAAAAACTAGTTCAATTTTAAAGAAAGTTTTAACTTGCATACAAGCTAGTGTATTGCCAAAGTCAGTTTAAGCATCGCATTATCTTTAGAAATCTCTTTTGATAATATAGTTATAATCCTAATTGGAAGAAACTATTTCCATTTTAAAGAAAGTTTCAATTGTTTATAAGCTATTGTATTGCCAAAGTCAGTTTAAGCGTTGTGTTATTTTTAGAAATCATTTTTGCTAAAAATAATTATAATTCATTCAGAATCAGACCATAAGGTTGTTTTAATAAGTAATTAAAGAATTATGTTACCCTCTGAGAGTTTCAAGCTGTGAGCATATGCCACTAAATAACCAATAATTATGTGATGTGTTATGTTAAATTTATTAAAACATGCATATAGATTGTCATCACTAAAGAGTTACCAACAGCAATCACGAGTACAAAATAAATAAGTTGTAAGTTCACAACAACATAGAACCAAATTGATTTAAGCATTTTGTTGGATATAAATGCTTTTTGAGCATCTCATTTTCTTTCCTTCACCTGAACGCTTTTTGCAAACTGTATCGTTTGTTGATAGGTAATACAGTATGGCATAAGTAGCAAGCTGAGCTGCTGATGAGTTTTTTAATTATAGTTTTATCAACATATGTAAAGTGAGCGTTTCTGCTCATTTGAAACATGAACAGATCGAAGCTATTTCCTAGTAACTAGACACCTGTACTAACGAATAGAAATATAGTAAATTATGTGTGTTAAACCTGCTAACATCTATGGATAACCATAGCAACAGAGTTAAAACATAGGATAAACTTTCAAAAACTGTCATTTTAAACACAATTGGCAGCTGCAGTCTCTGTATTTTGGTTTTTTACATGCCGTTACACCATAAAATTAAAAACTCGACATCAATATGTTTTAGCCTTTTTGTTATAATACCAATTAAATATTATGACTAATGACACATGTCAGGTGCTACTGTACATGTTCATGAGTCTTGCTTTTTTTGAGAAAGCTTTTGCACAACTCCTGTTGCTATGTGACGTTTGAGGGTTATGAGATAAATATGAACTTCTCTATGTAAGCGTCAGTTGAATTGTTATAAAAATTGTAAATAAAATAAAACATTACCCAAATCCTGTAAAGTTTTTCATCAAGAAATCAAGCAATGTAAACTTCAAAAGGGACCAAGGAACACTTGAAATGCGGTAATTATACCTAAGTTCAAAGCATTAAGAAAGATGAGTTTTTGCAGCGTGCGTAAATCTTTGTTTCAAGAAAAATCAACTGAAAACATGCCCGTATAATCGATTTGTAATAGTGTGCTTTCAAAAATAAATTATTAACTAGCTTGAAAAATGATTTAAGTGAATAATTCAACAGTTTTTTCATCAAAAGTACTGTTATAAACAACTTTGCAGTTTGTGCAGAACTCCTTTGAGAACTTACTAAATCCTTATATAACCAGTTGATGCCAAATGATTTTGGGCTTGACTAGAAAATAAATTTTTAGCCAACATGCTAAAGATATTAAAATTGCAAGGTTTAGTATTAAATTTTTTTTTAAATTATTTTCCTTATATTTATTATACAATTATTTATTTTTACCTTTCATGTATAGTTTTATGCAAAATAAAGAATTCTAGACCAACAGCGTATCAGGTAGCAGGAGAATCGGAAATAGAATGCTTAATTAGGTGTTGTAAAACTTCCTGTTAGTAGACTACTAGCAACTGTTTTAAATACTTTCATTATATTTATGTTGCAGGGATAAATATAAATTGCTGATTTGCAGTTTTTCAGTCTGAATAGCTTATAATAAATATGATAACCTTTAAACAGCAGAAAAGTGAGTGCAACTAGATCTGCATTTTTTATACTTCTGCCACTTTTTAGATACTTTTGCAACATTAAAAGTTAGCTTAAAAACATTTTCTGGCTCTTGCAACATATATGCTATTTTGATAAAAAAAGAGTAATTTACACTAGCTTAAGAAAAGAAAAATATGTATTTCAAATAGTTGTCAAATTAGAGAAGAGAAATTACATACAATCAGTATATTATGTTTACTTTTATTGTCAGTATTGCTTTTACCTGAAATGTATTAGAAATCTTATCACAGATCTTGACTCTATGAAAATACTGTCAGCAGCCAGCTGCTGGCCTTTAATAGTAGTTACTGCCATTCCTGATCTAGAACTTTCTCTGAAGGTTCATGCTCATTATTTGAGGTAATGAACTATTTTAGTTATTTGCAGTATTTGAAAAGAAATGTGATTATGCAGTAAGGGCTTTTAATTAAAGCATTGGATTTTTTTCAGTTTCATTTTACAGCTTGTAGCTATACTTTTCTACCAAGTTTAGAAAGTCCTTAGCTTTAGGCTTAAAATATATCATATAAGTTCATGCCAGTCGTAGTTTAAATTTAGTAGAATTAAGCCATGTAGTTTAGTGTATCGGTTAACTCATAGTTTCACTCATTTATAAGATACAATGGTGCTCTACCTTATCTCGGCCTTTGCTTTCCTTATAATTAAGTTTTTGTCAAGTCAGGTTGATAGGCCTAAACCTATATTTGGCTGGCTTCAGCAAATGTAACAACTAAAATGTAATTTTTGTTAATGAGAAATAATGAGTATAGGTGCTGACGGCTTGTAAAAATAACAGTTGCCGTTACATTTGTTCGGGTAGTCAAGTGCAGGTAGATGAAATACATGTAAGTAGAATCATATGTGAGTTTTTGGTAGAGAAGAGAGGTTGGTGTCAGCATAGGAGAGGTATTGATGTAGCAAAAGTGCAATTGTGGATGAGGTAAGTGATTTAAACTGATAAAAATCAAGCATTTTTTTTGCGGTCGAAAAAAGAAGGAAGACTTTGGAGAGAGATTAGTGGGGAAGGGTTCACCTCTAGTTAGTTGGCAAAGTTATAAGCAATATAAAAATGTCATTTACAGCATGTTTAGTCATCACAAGTAAAATGTTAGAAATATTGATATAAAAATATTACATTCTAAGGCAGACTAGAAGACGCGAGTAGTTTGTAATTTGGCTTGTAATTGTAGTTTGTAATTGTAGTTTGGCTTCAGCAAATGTAATATCAAAAAATTAACTTTTTAAACAATAAATAATGAGTATAGGTGCTGATGGCTTTTAAAATAACAGTTGCCATTACATTTTTCTCGGGCAGTCAAGTGCAGGTAGATGAAATACATGTAAATGAAATAATATATGACTTTTTGGTAGGGAAGAAAAGTTGGTGTCAGCGTAGGAGAGGTGTTGATCTAGCAAAAGTGCTGTTCCAGATGAGGTCAGGGATTTAAATTGATCTAAAAGTCAAAACAAAGAGGGTAGATTTTGAAGAGAAAATAGTGGGAAGAGGTCCACTTCTAGTCAGGTATAGTCAGGCAAAGTTATAAGAAATATAAATGTGTCTTTTAAAGCATGTTAAGTCATCACAAGTCAAGTGGTATAAATATTGGAATACAAAATATTACATTCTAATGCACTCTAGAAACAACATGTAGTTTTGTAATTAGTGTCTTTTTTCTTACGGATCCGCTTTCTTATCTTGTCGTTTCTTTTTTTACTTAAACCTTTTTCTGATTGGTTTTCACAGCCTTACCAAATTAATTATCATGCATTCCCATAATTTTCTTTATCAATAGCATTTTTTATAACTGGTTTTGTTAAAAACTTTTTTATAATTTCATTTTATTACAGACAGCTTCGTGGTTTTCATTTTTAATTGGCTAATAAAACTTTTTGGTTATTATTAATTATATTGAGATGGTCTAAAGTTTACATGCAATGGTAAAAGTATCAAATTATAATTCATACAAAACAAATTTTGTTACTCTCCCGGTTTTAGAAACCCTGTTCCCGCAGTGATATTTTACTAGTAAAGACAATTCTCTCAAGATGTCTTTTTTTTCCGCATTGTAAATTAAGAAACTCACGAGTCCTAACAAAAAATGCAATTGGCAAGACCAAATTTTTTTTAGTTTTCGAAATGCAAAAGGCAACAATTGAAGTGTATTAAACAGCTGGCAGTTCTTCAAATAGAAACAAAAATTGGTAGATAAAGCTTTCAGTAAAAAGAGGATAGGATTCACATTTAAACCAAATGAGAAATTTGTATCAACTCACATACACATTAAAAAAAGTTCTTCTGAAGTTAGTATGGGGCGAAAAACGTCTGCAGAAGTAACCATAATAAGGGAAGTAACAAATTTTTGTGTTTTTGGCAATCAGAATTTTAATGCTGAAAAAATACAAAAATTGTCAAAATGAACAGATATAACAAAGTTTTTAGAAATTTTGGCAAAAAGTATTGCTTAACTGAAAGTGAAATATTAGGTTAGAGTTGTAGAGCGATTGTTCGCAGATTAAAAAGTATCACTAAAAGAAGATCTGTGTCTTGTTAGTAGCTAGCTAAAATAAGTAAATTGGGCCCTCCTTTAATTCCCAAGTCGGTAAGACCACTTCATATAAGGTCAAATATAATCAAGGCAGGGTACCCTCATAAGATATATGTTACCTTGTTTAAGCAATGGCGAGGTAAATATAAAAGTGCCAGTATTTGTAGTCGACAGATCAGCATTAACCAAACTGTCAAGATTTGAGCGAACATTCATGATTGTAGTATCAGTAAAACAGTCATGCTGACAGTGCTGATGTTACTAGCGACAGTTTTCAACAGTCCAGTGTTTAGAGAGGTAGTGAAATGGGCCAATACGGCAGCGCAATCAGTAATGATAAAGTGAACATTGACTGCGATGCATGATATAGCATGAAAGACAAAGCTCGCAGGAATAGGACTCAAATTTAAACAAGTAATATGAACAAAATGAATTATCAGTGCAACTTAATATTCCACTTTTGTTCATTGAGGTATTTGTGAGATCTTGTGTTGGCTATAAAAAGACATTCCACATGATTGACACTGCAGGGTTAATTTAAGTGGTAAAAAGTTGACGATGCTCTACTGATGTAATCGTGCTCAGTTGCAAATTAGTTTTTAACATTTTTTGCCCAAGTCTGTTCTTACAACGATAGCTATGTTTGCAATATTTGTTACAAACATCTGTTCAATCTGGTTTGGTGAGAGATATAAAATTAGAAACAAAATGTTTTTTATGCCATAAATTAAATAGCTTGCCATTTGAGTATACGTTGCAACATATGTTAATATGAAATCAGACTTTAAAAGTTTATTAAAATTTAGTTCAGTTTGCTTTATTTGATACATAAAGAACACCTAAGCGTACTCACATGCTGTGACAAAATGTTTGCTTCCCAATCATGTTTAATAGTGAATTTTAGCAAAGTGCAGACGTTTAACTGAATTAAAAGCTTTTGTGTCTTTAGAAACTATTACAGAAATAGCTGAATGCAGGACCATGTTTGAATGATAGCAAGTCTTTTCATAGAAGTATGATTAATAAATAAATTATTTTCATTTTATATATTCAACAGTTATCATTCTAATTTTCCAACTTCATATCATAAAATCAGTGTTTTGTGCTATCCAAATGAGTTGAAATAAAAAACAAAACTAATTTAAAATATTCCAACTTTTCAAACAATTGTAACTTTTAAATATATCATGAAAAAAAGTGTTTTTAGCAGTTGAAACAATTTATGAAAATAAATAATGCAAAGGAGTTTAAGTGTAAAACAAAATTAACCAGCAAGCACCAGATAATTATAGTATGTTATGCTACAATCGCAATGAAATGTTTTTTATACAACAATAAGATTTGAATACGTTTCGGTGTTGGCATCAAAAGGCTAAAATGTTATAAAGAGAGATAAAGGAACCAAATGTAAGTATTTAATGCGAACGCTCTCTGATGATAATCATCAAAATTTTAAACACTTCCTAAAAATAGCTGAAGAATGTTATGTCAACTATAGCAACTTTTACATACAGTGATGTTTGTGAGTTTAGTGATTATAATCTGAAATAAAATGTAACATTACAATGTGCTACATGTATATGCAGTACGTACAGTGAGAAGCTCTCACCTTCCAGATGGACTTTTAACATAAACGTTGAAGATAACTTAAGTAATTTAGGCTTCCCAAACACATAGTCAAAATTAAGTTGAAATATGTATTTCACTAAACTTCAAATTTTTTGTTGGTTAAAATTTTAACACATACATATTATATTTGATATTAAGTTTTTAGTATAACTTATAACAAATAACGCAGAGCTGAGATATGGAACATTGCTATCGTCTTTTTTAGGTATTGTGAGAAGGGATTTTGGCGTATAGCAGAGTAATATCTTTGTTATTTTGCAGTAACCAATACAAAAGAAAAATACTCAAATAACTTATCTGCAGCAGAAAATAAAGAAAAGGCCTATTAATAACAAAATATGGAACAAGTGAGCACCAAAATTTGTTCTAATTTTGAGAAGACTTCAGGATAGACACCAACCAATTCCAGAGTAATTAAAACTTCACATAGGTCAGTGACACGTTAAAAAAAGAGCTGGCAGCAAAGGAATGAGCCAGTCGATATTATTTTGTTAATTGGTTTGGATTGCGCACTTTAGCATGCTTTTTACTAAATATTCTATTTACCATGTTTTTCTTAGTTCCTATACAAAGCTATATCTACACTGCCAAATGCTTGTTCAACTCCGCTTGGTGCTTTTTGCAATTCCAAAACATTCATTTTTGTCCGACTCTTTTTTGTCAAGACCTGCAAGCTTTTCAGTTTAATCAAGTGGCTTGAAATTTTATTCATTGTGTTTTATTTTTTCTACTTTTATTCACCTGATAATCTGACACGCTTTGGATGACCTGTTTTCATTACTTAAAACTGTGACAATGTACTTCCTGTTGACCTCTTCCCATTTCCTTTTTTCGAAAATCTCTCTTTTTTTCACTTACAGACAAATTCAAATCTTTTAGCTCATCTGGAATGGCATGTATGTTACATCAACATCTCTTTTACGCCGACACCAATCCTTTTTTGACTACCAACATTTTACAGATGATTTGATTCATTTCATAAAACTGTGTTTGCTTGCCCACAAAAAATGCTAGTGAATGCTATTGTAACAAGCCATCAGCACCTTTACTAATAAACTACCACTTTGCAACAATATTACATTGTTTCTGATTACTGCTGCTAAACTAGCCAATAGTATGTTCAAGCCTGCCTATTTACGAATTAGCTTGAATTGACGTGGCTTGACAAATCTATCAATAAAGTGCTAAAAAAGATGAAGCTAACTTGACCAGTAACCATAATATGGTTTATATTGTTATTGTTATTATTATTATTATATAAACAAATCAAACACAGACAAAGCTGAGCCTCTGTAGCTTGTATGTGAGCATAACTATGAGTTAACCTAAACACACAACTGGATGATTTGATTTTACTAAAACCAAACTGCAACTAGCATGAATTTGTATGATTTAGCTGAAGGATAAAACTAAGAGCTTTCAATTTCAGTACAGCCTAGCATAGCTTTTAGGCTACAAGCTGCAGCATAAAATTGAAAGTATCACAATGCTAAGATTGAAGGTTTGCCCCGCATAGCATCATCCATCTTTAAATTCTATAAATAACTCAAATAGCTGATTACCACAAATAACAATGTTGAACTTTTGGATAAAGTTTGTATTTTTAAATAACAAATGGCAATAACTAGAGCTGTCAAAAGTCAGCAGCTGGCTGCTGAGATTATCTTCTCAGAGTCAAGAGCTGTGATCAAGTTTCTAAAACATTTCAGGTGTAAGAAATACTGGCAATAAGATTTGATGATATAACATACCAACAATATGTAATTGTTCCTGTGCATTTGTCAGTTATTCAAACAGTCTTTTTCATGCAAGTGTTACATCTTTGCCAAATATCCCATCAATGTTTAAGGTTACAAAAACAGAGATGGTTTTAAGACAGCTTTTGACATTGTAGCAGTTGAAGAAAAAACAGAGTAATGTAAATCAGCATTTTAACATGTTTTTAGAAAACCTCTTTGACAAAGTACAAGTTTAAAAAAGTTGAAGCTGTAATGAAATTGAGCTTTTTTAGGAAAATTCTGAGATGTACCAATTGTATCAAGAATCATTTTATGGCTTCTTTACTTAAACACACACATGATATAACGGTAACAGTTAGTACTGAAAACACATTTTACGAGTAATTACATTAGCAGTTGCATGTAGTCAGCTAAGAAAGGTTTTAGAAGTTTGATTCAATTTCATTCATCATAACCAAAGTCTTATATATATAAATATATATATACAAGCTGGGCCACCCGGCGTTGCCCGGGTAAAAGAAGAGTATTTGGACAAAAGATTGATATGTATTTAACATATAACAAAATTTGCCATTCTAAATTTCAAACTACATATCATGAGAAAAGTGTTATGTCTTATAACCAATGAGAAGTAGTGAGAGTTGCTTGCTATTAGCCAGTTTAATAATGTTAGCGAACAGCTTCTATATATATATATATATCTATATATATTTCTCAAAGTCTGTCGTATTTGTAGGATTGATTGTCTGACTATAGATCTTAAAATCTTGGAATAAATATTGCGTACTGAAGAAGATTCATCTCAGACCCTGCCGTTCACCAGTTTGACGCCTTACTCACAAGACTTCAGAAATTGAATTGCTAGCTAGCCAATATAAGTCATTATATGAAAGCAAATACCTAACCACTTTACGTATGACGTGGGTCATAGCATACCGTCACGAGAAGCTGTTCGCTAACATTATTAAACTGGCTAATAGCAAGCAACTCTCACTACTTCTCATTGGTTATAAGACATAACACTTTTCTCATGATATGTAGTTTGAATTTTAGAATGGCAAATTTTGTTATATGTTAAATACATATCAATCTTTTGTCCAAATGCTCTTCTTTCACCCGGGCAACGCCGGGTGGCCCAGCTTGTATATATATATTTATATATATAAGATTTTGGTTATGATGAATGAAATTGAATCAAACTTCTAAAACCTTTCTTAGCTGACTAGATGCAACTGCTAATGTAATTACTCGTAAATTGTGTTTTTAGTACTAACCGTTACCGTTATATCATGTGTGTGTTTAAGTAAAGAAGCCATAAAATGATTCTTGATACAATTGGTACATCTCAGAATTTTCCTAAAAAAGCTCAATTTCATTACAGCTTCAACTTTTTTAAACTTTTACTTTGTCAAAGAGGTTTTCTAAAAACATGTTAAAATGCTGATTTACATTACTCTATTTTTTATTCTACTGCTGCAATGTCAAAAGCTGTCTTAAAACCATCTCTGTTTTTGTAAACTTAAACATTGTTGGGATATTTGGCAAAGATGTAACACTTGCATGAAAAAGACTGTTTGAATAACTGTCAAATGCACAGGAACAATTACATATTGTTGGTATGTTATATCATCAAATCTTATTGCCAGTATTTTTTACACCTGAAATGTTTTAGAAGCTTGATCACAGCGCTTGACTCTGAGAAGATGTCAGCAGCCAGCTGCTGACTTTTGACAGCTCTAGTTATTGCCATTTGTTATTTGAAAATACAAACTTTATCCAAAAGTTCAACCTTGTTTATTGTGGTAATCAGCTATTTGAGTTATTTATAGAATTTAAAAATGAATGATGCTATGCAGGGCAAGCCTTCAATCTTAGCATTTTGATACTTTCAATTTTATGCTGCAGCTTGTAGTCATACCCTCTGTACTAAAAATCAAAAGTCTCGGTTTTATGCTTCAGTTAAATCATACAAATTTATGTCATTTGCAGTTTGATTTTAGTATAATCAAATCATCCAGTTGTGTGCTTAGGTTAACTCATAGTTATGCTCACATACAAGCTACATAGGCTCAGCTTTGTCTGTGCTTGATTTGTTTTTATAATAACAATAATAATATAAACATTGTTATGGTTACCGGTCAGGTTAGCTTCATCTTTTTTTAGCACTTGATTGGTAGATTTGTCAAGCCAAGTCAATTCAAGCTAATTGGTAAATAGGCAGGCTGAACATACTATTGGCAAGTTTAGCCACATTAATTCGAAACAATGTAATATTGTTGCAAAGTGGTAGTTAATTAGTAAAGGTGCTGATGGCTTGTTAAAATAGGATTCATTAGCAATTTCTGTGGGCAAGCAAATGCAGTTATATGAAATGAATCAAATCATCTGTCAAATGTAGGTAGAGAAAAGGACTGGTGTCAGCGTTAAAGAGATGTTGATGTAAAATACATGCTATTGTAGATGAGCTATGAGATTTGAATTTGTCTATAAGTAAAAATAGAGAGATATCTGGAAAAAAGGGAATGGGAAGAAGTCAACAGGAAGTACATTGTCACAGTTTTAAGTAATGAAAACAGGTCATCCAAAGCGTGTCAAATTATCAGATGAATAAAAGTAGAAAAAATAGAACACAATGAATAAAATTTCAAGCCACTTGATTAAACTGAAAAACTTGCAGGTCATGAGAAAAATAAGTGGGACATAAATGAATGTTTTGGAATTGCAAAAAGCAGCAAACGGAGTTGAACAAGCATTTGGCAGTGTAGATATAGCTTTGTATGGAAACTAAGAAAAACTTGGTAAATAAAATATTCAGTAAAAAGCATGCTAAGGTGCGCAATGCAAACCAATTAAGAAAATCTTATCAACTGTCATATTTCTTCGCTGCCACCTCTTCTTTTTTACTTGTCACAGACCTATGTGAAGTTTTAATTACTATGGAATTGGCTGGTGTTTATCCTGAAGTCTTCTCAATATTAAAACAAATTTTTTTTAACAATTAATGACTTTGTTGGCCTTTTCTTTATTTTCTGCTGCAAATCAGTTGTTTGAGTATTTTTCTTCTGTACTGATTACAGCAAAATAACGAAGACTTTAATCTGTTATATGCCAAAAATCCCTTCTCAAAATACCTGAGAAAGTTGATAGCAATGCTCCCTATCTCAGCTCTGCGTTATTTGTTATAAGTTATACTGAAAACTTAATATCGAATATATATGTGTGTATGTGTTAAAATTTTAACCAATAAAAAATTTGAAGTTCAGTGAAATACATATTTCAACTTTATTTTGAGTATGTGTTTGGGAAGCTCAAAACATTTAAGTTATCTTTAACGTTTATGCTATAAGTCCATCTGAAAGGTGAGGGCTTCTCACTATCTGTACTGCATATACATGTAGCACATTGTAATGTTACATTTTATTTCAGATGACAATCACCAAACGCACAAACATCACAGTATGTAAAAGTTGATATAGTTGACATAACATTTTTCAGCTATTTTTAAGAGGTGTTTAAAATTTTGATAATTATCATCAGAGAGTGTTTGCATTAAATACTTACTATACCATACTTACTATTGGTTTCTTTATCTCTCTTTATAAAATTTTAGCATATTGCTGCCAACACCGAAACATTCAAATCTTATTGTTGTGTAAAAAACATTTTATTGCAATTGTAGCATAACATACTATAATTATTTGGTACTTGCTGGTTATTTTGGTTTTACACTTAAACCCCTTTGCACTATTTATTCTCATAAATTGTTTCAACTGCACAAAACAACTTTTTTAATGATATACTTAAAAGTTACAATTGTTTGAAAAGTTGGAGTATTTTAAATTAGTTTTGTTTTTTATCTCAACTCATTTGGATAGCACAAAACACTGATTTTATGATTTGAAGTTGGAAAATTAGAATGATAACTGTTGAATATATGAATGAAAAGAATTTTTTTTATTAATCATACATCTATGAAAAGACTTGCTATCATTCAAACATGGTCCTGCATTCAGCTATTTCTGTAATGATTTCTAAAGACACATAAGCTTTCAATTCAGTTAGACGTCTGCACTTTGCTAAAATTCACTATTAAACATGATCATGAAGCAAACATTTTGCCGCATCATGTGAGTATGCATGGGTGTTCTGTATGTACCAAATGAAGAAAACTCAACAAAATTTTAAAATGTTTTTGAAGTCTGATTTCATATTAACATATGTTGCAGGGTAATAGTCAAATGGCAAGCTATTTAATTTATGGCACAAAAAACCTTTTTATTCTAATTTTAAATCTCTCACCTAACCAGATTAGAAAGATGTTTGTAACAAATATTGCAAACATAGCTATCGTTAAAAGAACAGACTTGGGTAAAATATGTTAAAAACTAATTTGCAGCTGAGCACGATTACATCAGTAAAGCACTGTCAACTTTTCACCACTAGCATAAACCCTGCAGTGTCAATCATGTGGGATGCCTTTTTCTTTAGGCAACACCAGATATCTCAAATACCTCAATGAACAAGGGCAAAATATTAAGTTGCACTGATAATTCATCCTATTCATTTTACCTGTATAAATTTGAGTCCTATTCCTGCGAGCTTTGTCTTCCATGCTATATCATGCACCCCAGTCATCAATTTTCACTTTATCATTACTGATTGTGCTGCCGTATTGGCCCATTTCACTAGCTCTCTAAACACTGGACTGTTGAAAACTGTCGCTAGTAACATCAGCACTGTCAGCATGACGGTTTTACTTATACTACAATCATGAATCTTCGCTCAAATTTTGACAGTTTAGTTAATGCTGACCTGTCGACTACAGATACTGGCATTTTTATATTTAACTCGCCATTGCTTAAACAAGGTAACATATATCTTATGAGAATACCCTGCCTTGATTATATTTGACCTTATATGAAGGGGTCTAACCGACTTGGAAATTAAAGGAGGGCCCTATTTACTTATTTTAGCTAGCTACTGACAAGACACAGATCTTCTTTTAGTGATATTTTTAATCTGCAGACAATCGATCTACAACTCTAACCTAATATTTCTATTCTAGTTTAGCAATACTTTTTTTCCAAAATTCCTAAACACTTTGTTATATCTGTTCATCTTGACAATTTTTGTATTTTTTCAGCATTAAAATGCCGATTGCCAAAAACACAGAAATTTGTTACTTCCCTTATTATGATTACTTCTGTAGACGTTTTTTGTATCATAAAAACTTCAGTATAACATTTTTTAATGGGTATGTGAGTTGATACAAATTTCTCATTTGGTTTCAATGTGAATCCTATCCTCTTTTTACTGAAAGTTTTATCTACCAATTTGTGTTTCTATTTGAAAAACTGCCAGCCGCTTAATACACTTCAATTGTTGCTTTTTGCATTTCAAAAACAAAAATAAATTGTTCCTGTAAATTGTATTTTTGTTATGACTCGTGAGTTTCTCAATTTACAATGGGGAAAAAAAAGACATCGTGAGAGAATTGTCTTTACTAGTGAAAAATCATTGCGGGAACTGGGTTTGTAAAACCGGGAGAGTAACAAAATTGATTTTGTATGAATTATAATTTGATACTTTTACTATTGCATGTAAACTTTAGACTATCTCAATATAATTAATAATAACTAAAAAGTCTTATTAGCCAATTAAAAAGGAAAACCACAAAGCTGTCTGCAATAAAATGAAATTATAAAAAAGTTTTTAACAAAATCAGTTATAAAAAACGCTATTGATAAAGAAAATTATGGGAATGCATGATAATTAATTTGGTAAGGCTGTGAAAGCCAATCAGAAAAAGGTTTACGTAAAAAAAAGAAACGACCAGATAAGAAGGAGGAACTGTAAGAAAAAAAGACATTAATTACAAAACTACTCGCGACTTCTAGTGTTCCTTAGAATGTAATATTTTTATATCAATCTTTCTACCACTTTACTTGTGATGACTTAACATGCTGTAAATGACATGTTTATATTGCTTAGATTTTTGCCAACTAACTAGAGGTGAACCTTTTCCCACTATTCTCTTTCCAAAGTCTTCCTTCTTTTTCGACCTTCAGATCAGTTTAAATCACTTACCTCAGTCGCAATTGCACTTTTGCTACATCAATACCTCTCTTACGCTGACACCAACCTCTCTTCCCTACCAAAAACTCACATATGATTCTATTTACATGTATTTCATCTACCTGCACTTGCCTGCCCAAAAAAATGTAACAGCAACTGTTAATTTTACAAGCCATCAGCACCTATACTCATCATTTCTCATTTACAAAAATTACATTTTAGTTGTTACATTTGCTGAAGCCAGTCAGATATAGGTTCAGGCCTATCAACTAATTGCCTCAGCTCAACTGTCAAATGGGCCTGACAAAGCTACCAACAAAATGCCAAACACAAAAGGGATGAAGCTGACCTGACAAAGACTTAATTATAAGGAAAGCAACGGCCCAGAACAGGTAGAGTATCTTATAAATGAGTGAAACTATGAGTTAACCGATACACTAAACTACATGGCTTAATTCTACTGAATTTAAACTTCAACTGGCATTAATTTATATGATATATCTTAAGCGCAAAACTGAGAACTTTCTAAAATTGGTAGAAAAGTATAGCTACAGGCTGTAAAATGAAACTGAAAACATTCCAATGCTTTAATTAAAAGACCTTACTGCATAATCACATTTTTTTCAAATACTGCAAATAACTAAAATAGTTCATTACCTCAAATAATGAGCATGAACCTTCAGAGAAAGTTCTAGACCAGGAATGGCAGTAACTACTATCAGAGGCCAGCAGCTGGCTGCTGACAGTATTTTCATAGAGTCAAGATCTGTGATCAGATTTCTAATACATTTCAGGTAAAAGCAATACTGACAATAAAAGTAAACATAATATACTGATTGTATGTAATTTCCTTTCTTCATTTGACAACTATTTGAAATATTTTTTTTCTTTTTTCAAGCAAGTATAAATTACTCTTTTTCTATCAAAATAACATATGTGTTGCAAAAGCCATACAATGTTTTTAAGCTAGCTTTTAATGTTGCAGAAGTATCTAAAAAATTGGCAGAAGTAAAAAAATACCGATCTAGTTGCTTTCACTTTTCTGCTGTTTAAAGGTTATCATATTTATCCAAAGTTTTTCAGACTGAAAAACTGAAAAAACAGTGATTCATATTTATTTCAGCTAGATAAATATAATGAAGGTATTTAAAACAGTTGCTAGTAGTCTACTAACAGCGAATTTTACAGCACTTAATTAGATATTCTATTTCTGATGTTCTTGCTACATGATACGCTGTTGGTCTATAAATCTTTCTTTTGCATAATACTATGCATGAAAGGTAAAAATAAAAAACTAAATAATAAATATAATAAAAAGAACTAAAATAGAATAATTTAAATACTAAACCTTGCACTTTTAATATCTTTAACATGTTGGCTAAAACATTATTTTCTAGGAAAGCCCAAAAACCTTTGTCATCAAATTGTTATATAAGGATTTGGTAACTTCTCAAAAGCGCTCTGCACAATCTGCAAAATAGTTTATAACAGTAATTTTGATGAAAAAACTGTTGAATTATTTACTGAAGTCATTTTTCAAGCAATTTAACAATTTATTTTTGAATGCACACTATCACAAATCGATTATACAGGCATGTTTTCAGTTGATTTTTCTTGAAACAAACATTTACGCGGGCTGCCAAAACTCATCTTTCTTAATATTTTTAACTTGAGTATAATTACCGCGTTTCAAGTGTTCCTTGGTCTCTGTTGAAGTTTACAATGCTTTGTTTCTTGATGAAAAACTTTACAGGATTTGAGTAAGGTTTTAGTTTAATTACAAGTTTTATAAAAATTCAACTGACGCTTACATAGAGATGTTCATATTTATCTCATAAATCTCAAACGTCACATAAAAACAGTTGTTGTGCAAAAGCTTTCTCAAAAAAGCAAGACCCATGAACATGTACAGCATTGCAAATATTGCCGGTGGTTCTGCTGTTCACTGGACTATTTTTAGCAGCTCAAAACATAAATAGTCCATTCAAAATTCAATGTTGTTCATTTTTATCATTTATTTTTTGACTTATCTGTTTATTACTAACAGTAGCAGCAGCTTTACCATTGTGTACAAAAAACACTTGAAAAATTTTTTGTAGTGTTAAAAACACACTATTGTACTCCTGTAGCACCTGATATGTGCCATTAGTCATAAGATTTAATTAGTATTATATCAAAAAAGCTCACACATACTGCCGTTGAGGTTTTAATTTTATAGTGTAACGGTACAAAAAGCAAAATACAATGGCTGTAACAACTGCTGCCAATTGTGTTTAAAATGTCAGTTTTTTAAAAGTGTATTCTATATTTTAACTCAATTGCTATAGTTAACCATAGATGCTAACAAGTTTACAACACATAATTTAATACATATCTATTCGTCACTACATATGTCTAGCTACTAGGAAATAGCTTTGATCTGTTAATGTTTCACATGTGCGAGCATAAACGCTTACTTTCCATATGCAGATAAAACTATAACTAAAAAACTCATCAGAAGCTCAGCTTGCTACTAATACCATTTTGTATTACCTATTAACAAAGAATTTATTTTGCACAGTTTTCAGGTGAAAGGATAAAAAATTAGATGCTCAAGAGGCATTATCATCCAATTAAATGCTAAAATTAATTTTGTTCTATGTTGCTGTTAACTTACAATTCATGTATTTAGTACTCGTGATTGCTGTTGGTAACTAATGATGACAATCCATATGCATGTTTTAATAACTTTAACATAACACATCACAGAATTATTGGTTATTTAGTGCTCACAGCTTGAAACGTTCAGAGGGTAACATAATTCTTTAATTACTTATTAAAACAACCTTATGATCTGATTATGAATGAATTAAAATTATAATTATTTTTAGCAAAAAAGATTTCTAAAAATAATGCGATGCTTAAACTGAATTTGGCAATACACTAGTTTACATCAAAGTTAAAACTTTCTTTAATTTTTTTATACTACAGTAAATGATCGTTTAATTAAAATGAACCGCGAGTAAAGCAACATACATTTTTCTTTAAATTAAGAAATAATTTTTTGCAATGATAACTTTAACTTTTTTATATAGTAACAGATGATTAACATTATTTTTTTCAGTCTAAAAGAGCAAAGTCAAATGATGAATGGAAAAAATAAAGAGTTGGTAAATAGTATATTTGATACAGAAGAAACTTTATTACTCAAGACTACTGGAAAGAAGTTAATTGAGTTGTTTTTAGCAGGTTAGCAAATATTACAAGTTATTTGACATATGAAACTTTTATAAGACATTTTTGAAATTCTACACACTTTATTTGGTGAGTTGCTTGAGATTCGCGAGTTGGCTTTTAATGGATTACTACATGTATTTTGAAAGATATATTTCTCAATTATTTCAATGTGCAACTTGATTTTATAATTTCGAAAAACAGTTTGGATCTCAAAGTATTTTGCATTTTTGGAGTTACCAATGATTGGGTTGTTGTTCACAATTAGTAGTCCCAATTGCTGAAACTGTTCCAACATTAATCAAATTTCATTTAGTGGATATAATATGCTATATTCCACCTGAAACTGATAGTCTTGCTTAACTATAATAGTTGAAGTAGCTAAAAATGTTTAACCGATATTCTGCTGTAACCCTACAAATTGAAAAATATAGAAAAATTTAGATGTTTGTTGTGGTTCTGATTAAGGGAAAGCAAAGAGTCACATCACTAATTTAGTAAATGGTCGTCCACCTATCCTTCCACTAACTACTCTGACAATTATGCCAGTCTTAGCTGTACTACCCTACACTGCCTGGGTTATAAAAAGGTTTTGGCACAAAAATATATTTTTGGTTAACCTAAAAAAAATTGGTCATTCTAACTTTCAATCTACATGTACATATCATGAAAAAAGTGTTTTGTATAGTTGAAATAATTTAAGAAAAAAAACAACCTTTAAGGTTGTCAAACTTTGTCAAACAACTGTAACTTTTAAACTTAATACCATGAAAAAAGTGTTGTACAGATCAAATAATATAAAATCAAAAACTAAACAACTATAAAAGGGTTTACATGTAAATGTGAAATAATTAGCAAGTATAGCTAAATCAAGTTTGTTTTGCTACAATTACAACAAAAGGTGATTTGGTAATGATACAATTGAGAAACTGAGAAAATAAAAATCCACAGTACGGCGAATTTATAATTGGAAAATTGTGTGTGTGCGTGCGTGCGTGCGTGCGTGTGTGTGTGTATGACAAAGGTAATTGTTACACTAGAAGCTATCAATCAAAACTTTGAATATGACAATAATGGCACCTCTTATTTTAATAAAAAAGAGTTATCATGAACTTTGTCTGATCGAACAGATAAGAAATGTAGAGGCTTTTCCTACGGATATAATACAAACTTTTGTGTAAAATGAATTAGCCTTGACTGTGGACTTGGAAATGAAGTCTTACGAAAACTTAAAAACAAAAGTTTAACAGAATATGAGAACCCAACTCGTTTCATAGATAATTTTTTAAGGGTGTGTTAAAAAAATTCATTGAGTTTCAAATAGCCAGTCATTTAGCCGGTGCATATGCTATATGATAGTGTATAAATGATAGTGCATTTGACTAATTATAGGCTTTGTATAATAGCCAGTGGTAGAACGCCTGGATTTAAAACTTGAGGTTGCAATCTTTGTCAGTTTAAATCCATGTAATGCATAACTTTAAATCCTAATTTTTTATTGTTATAGGTTTAAAATTTAAAGTTATAGTTTGAATAGCTTTGGGCTCTGCAAAAATTCGGAAACGCGGCGACGTGCAAATGTGGAAACGAAGAAACGCGGAAATGCGAAAACAGGAATCACAAAAATGCTGGAATGCAAAAACGGAGATTCGCACAAACGCAGACAAACTTTGACACCTATATATTTACATGCTGCGCTACCCAGCGCTGTCCGGGTATTAAAAACTAGCTCATGAACAATGAGGTGTAATGATAGGTGCCAGCCAGTCGCTATTAGCTGGGCCTATTGCCAATGACTTTATGTCATGGCCGATTATGGTAGCCTATTTGCTCTCATATAGCAATAATATACATTGCCTAACAAATCTTTTAAAATCTATGGCTTAGTAAGTAAGGTGTCAGACTAGCAAAAGAGAGGTTCACGGATCAAAGTTCATGCTTTATGGATTATTTATTCCAGTACAATAAAATAATTTTAGCTGGACAAGTACACGGTCAGGACAACATTGAGAAATGAAAAAATATATATATATAATTAGGAAGATTTAGATAGTGAGTTTTGGTCTGATTAAGAGACCAGTGTGAAGTCGTCTAGCTGGTTGTCAGAAGAAAAAATAACACATATCTACAAAATAATGTAGTAGATGCAGTGGCTTAGATGGGGTGGCATACAGTGACATTTCTTCTATAAGTTGTTGAAAAGTGGTCGAAGCGCTGTTGAAAACATCCAAATGCAAAATAAACTCCTGAAAATATTCCGCTGACTTTGAAACAGGCCATTGGCTTGGGTGAAAAAACTTTTCTTGACACTTAGCACTACATGAAGCTACCAGGAACAAGGGATAAAAAAACAAAGTCCTAACCTTCTTTATATTATATGCATAATGATTTGGTACGGAAATAAGGAATCATATTTAGCTAGATCAGAAATTTTCTGATTATGTTAGGACTCTGAAAAGACGTAAGGCTAAAATTATTTCAAAAATAGCATAGAAAAAAGCATTGTATTTAAACCTTCAAACCATAGCCGTTTTCACCAGTGTGTGTCAACAACCCTGGGCAATCTTTTCAACAATCCAAATTTTTAAACTTTTATTAAATATAGCTAAACATGCTCATAATGCAATAATATTTGATAAAACACTAATAAAAAAGTTGAGCAATCCACAGTCTATGTCATCAAACAGAAAAAAAGCAGAATTTCACCATTAATCAGGCTAAAACTGTCAAAGTTTGTACGATCGAACATAACTCCTAAAAACATTTTCAATAGCAGCGTATCCATTTAGCACTTGTTCATCATCATATGTCGACTGAAAATATATTGGAAATTTATAGTTAGTATCCTATTATTTTTATTTGCATCAAAATCGTTTATGATCTACCAACAAATGAGTAGCATCAACTTTTTTGTTTGTTTGTTTTATTTCACATTAAATCATGACATAATAAGATTATAAAAAATTAAGGTGCAGTATGGGTATTTTTTGTGGTATTGCTCTTACAAAATTTGTTATTTAAACAAAGGAAGTTGGTAAAGATAATTGAAACTGTTACAAATGTGAGTGAATTTTAAGATGCAAAACTTTTTGAAAAACTTAGTGTGTTGGGTTTACCCTGTTACTTAGAAAAATGTTTTGTAAACAAAGCCATTTGAAGGCCGTAAAACCAGCGGTTGGCGATTCTAACCCACCTTGCGCAAGGCCGGAAAACCAACCGTTAGGGTTCAAAGGGTTAAATACAAAATTTATGTTTCTTTTTGAAACAATTTTGCAGCATCAGTTAAAAAGAACATTGATGCTTAACTCTCACATTTTGGATGTAGGCCGACATGAAAAGATTTCAAGAGGCCAACTTCTAGAACTTTATAAAATCCTTACTTACAACAAACTAGCTTTGCCTTCAGCAGCAAAAGATACTTCGAGCAAATTTGCAGTTCCGAATAATGTCGCAAGAAAGTTACATTGTTACCAGCATTTTGGATTCGTGAAAAAAGTACCTATCTGAATAAAGTTGCCCTTTAGGACAGAGGCTTAACTATACCAAAAATTAAACAATAGTTTTGCATCTTTCTATGTAGACGACAGTCAAAATAAACAATAAATTTTTCTTCTGTTAAAGTGGTAGGAAACTTGAAGCGGTTTTCAAATAAATCTAATCAAGTGTATAAAGAATTTAGAAAAATCCAGATTTTAGGACCTTTACTAGCTACATCAACCAAGGCAGAAAACCACAAAAAAACGACTACAAAATTAACCTTGAAAAGGAAGTTGCCGGCAAATTCAAAAATTCAATGCCTCTACATATCATCCTTTCGTCTTTCTGACAAGGTTGCAAGAAAACCAAAATATATTGCAAAATGTCTAGACTTGTTCATACTGTGCTAGATTAAATTTTGTACTGTGGCTAAAAGTTTTAGCAATGAAAAAGATGCTGTTATTAGCTTTGCTGGCAGTTTTGCAGAAATGGAAAAATCAATATTAATAAAATCAGCTTGAAATTCCCCCAGTCTGATAAATTTTTGAGCTGTTGCGCATTAGCGTTGACATCTATTGAAAAAGATAGCTATTAGAAACATCCTTTGAATGAAAATACTCCAATCAATCAAACAACAATCTGCTCTAGTGGCAAAAGAACTTCGAAGATGTCAGACTGATATTGAAGCAATTCATGAGACTTGTTTAGTGCTCTCAGGTAGTTTGGTGGACATTAGCTACACACTCTTCATAGAAAAGCTTAAGCAATGAGAAAAGTCAACTTTTCTATCAGAAGCTAAAATGTTTCAAAAACGGAACACGACACATTTGCGCTGAGCAACAGGATCATGACCTGGCAGTTGCTGATAAAAAAGTGCATTTGCCTATCAGAAGCGTTTACGCTCTAAATACATGTATAACGAACTTTGTAACAACATGTATAACGAACCTAATAAGCCTTAAACATTAAACTATCAAATAATATATTTAATAAAACATATCTGACACAGACAAGTTAGAAAGCGTAAATGACTTTAATGTGAATGTCGAATGCAATCATCAGAAATGACATCGACTTATCGGTTATCAAGGTCCAAGAGAGCGCTTGCCTCCTGCTGAACATCTACTTGCTTTTTGTTCAGAATATAATTTTTTCAATTTTAGAACTATATTCTGACACCTAAAAACTTATAAGATATCATGGATGAATCCAGTGTCCAAGCATTGGCAATTTTTAACTAAGCGAAAAAAAAGTGGACCAGAGGTGTTTGCGCAAACATGTTTGCAGAATTTCAGATTGCTGTTCAAACTAAAAAAAGGCTTGTTCTGTAACAAAATCAAAAATTATGAAAGCCGTGTGACATCATTGAAAAAGACAAGTGTAAAAAAACTAAAAGACAGCATGATTCAAGAAGGACTAGATGTGAAAATTAATAACGAGTCAGATAATGAGAGAGTATAAGGAGATATCACTTAATACTTAGAAACCATAAAAAGTTTTGTTTTCACTGCCGCTTATGCGGAGCGGGGTAGGCTATCCAAGAGACTCCAAGTTTGGTTCAGAGCTAAATATGTGAAGCAAAACCAGCTGGTTCGAAGGAGATTGGTTGCATAAAATCAGTATCTTCACGTTGTACCAAAAAAATGAGGTAAAGCTTTTGAGGCACTGGAAAAAAACTAAAGCATTAATTACCAAAGTAAAAAGTTCAAGACCCATTTATGAAGAAAAAAGCAAAAAACCTACAGTCTGCCAATAATCAATATGATATTACAAAATTTTACTATGGCCTCTAAAAATTTTGTGGCCCACAAAAAGAGAAACAGTCCATTTAAGTTCACCAAACGGAGAAACTGAAACAGGATAAGGAAAAGATTCAGGACCGTTTGCTAAGCATTTAACCTAGCTTTTAAATGTCTCCCACCTGATATAACAGTAGGCTTTCAATTGTCTCATGCAAAAACCAATCATAAGTGGGTTGAATGTACCACTTGACAAAGCAAAATTTATTGCTGCAGTTACCATAACAAAATATTACACATCTAGACAATGTGAGATCACCGCACAAGTGATCTCACATTGTCTAGGTTGGTGGTTTGGTGGTCAGCAGTGAGGTTTGGTGGTCAGCAGTGATTAAAACTGAAATAAAAATGTAAGAGAGAAAGAGGAAAAACCTAATGATTCGAAAGGTGCTAAAATCATGCTTATATTTAATCAAAGAGATAGTAAAAGCATGTTGGAACTATTGAGGCATTTATTCGTGTGTGGAACGCTGGAAAGATTACGACCTTTGATTTACTAAACAGGATCAAAACATAATGTTTCCAAATAAATCACATGAGATACAGTGTGTTTTGGCAAGGAAAATAGGACAAGGATTAGGATTTTCACACTCCTTAGATGCAAAACAAATGTCTAGAACAAAACATTTTTCTGCTAACTTCCTTTACTGACTTCATCTAGGCTTTTGATATGGTCTTAAGACAAAGTTTTGTATGGTTCTGAAGAGTTAGACTGTTACAGTACTTGCGAGATGGTAAGCCTGTAAAGATCCTTGCATAAAATAATTCAGGCTCAAGTAGTTCGGGTGAATCATGCATCAGAAATAATTTTTTGCAAAACATGATGTCAAACACAGTTGTGTGTTGACACCATTAGTTTTCTCACCACATGTTAGTGCTATGCTTATAGTTACTACTAAAAAACTACAGCAAAGGAGTTGAAATCCAAGCAATACACAATGCCAATCTCATCAGAGTCTCTCAGTTCTAATCCAAATAACAGACAACAAAGTTCCCAGTCAGGAAAATACTGTTTGAAAATGAAAAAATAAGCATTATATGTTTTCTACTCTGCTGAAAAAATGCAACTGTTAGTAGATTCATTTGTCTAACCAGCAGTCATATTTGGTTCAGAGACAAACATAAAAAAATCATAACTTGTGCATCAAGATTTAAATCTTCTGCATTTGCCAACATATCTTATAGATATTCTGTTAGATGACAAGCAGCTCACTCTTTTTGAAGATTTCAGAATCCTAGGTAGTAAATACCACATCCAAAAAAAATCAAAACTAATAAAACAGCTTGGGCAAATAATTGAAACTACCAAAGTTTTATTGGCTAAACTTTAGAGTAGATTGCAGAAAAACAAACACATGACCATCCAAGCTAAATGAGAGGTACACATGAGTTGGAACCCTAACAGCCATGTTAATTATAGCCACCGAAAGAGTGTAAAAATAGAGTGCACCGAAAGTATGGAAGGATCACACACAGTTATCATGAGACAGCTACATAGCAAAACAAGTAATACCTAAACAAATATTACAAAATGGTAACAAAACCACAAATCTATATTTATAACTCTGTCAGCTGAAAACAATCCAAGTAGACTCATACCAAAGTCTATAGACGTAGTTAAATGTAACATCAAGTTCAGATAACTATACATAAACAGACTGCAAAGGACACACAAAACACAGTTATGTTAAAGCTAATATTAAAACTTTAAAGGTTGCAACAAAATTCCCATTGCAGTTATTTGGTATCAGAAGATTCACCATGTCTTACTCTGTTGTGTTGCAAGTGCAAAATATGTGGAAATGTGATCAAAACCTCTTAAAAGCAAAAAAACGGAGAGGTAATCCCTGCCATCACGAAACCGCTACAGATTAGAATATCCTTCCAAAACGGCTCAAATGGGACGTAGATGAACAAAATGGCTTATGTTTGCATTTTCATACAACCTCATTCGTCAAAATATTTTGGCCAATATACTTTACGCATTCAATAAAACCATGTATATTGTTATTTCCGTCTAATTCATCGTCATTGTAATGCTGTCACTTTTAGCACTGATATCTTATAACCTATTGCGAAAATTTATTCATTTTTTAAACTTAGTTAGGAGGAGTCCATATCATTGTCTGATAAACATGACCAGTCTCTTGGTCACCTGGGACAATTGAAAAATGCTGCAGAAACTATTTGTGCCGTTTGGCAGAAAGTATGGGTCACATGATCAGCTTACTACTAGACGATACAGCAAGCCGAAACAAAACTGTAAAGTAGTGAGCATCTGTATTTGAGAGGGGGTCTTCAGTACAACCCAAAGTGTTTGTCATAAACTAGTGCTACGATAAGTTTTATACTGAGCTCTTTATTAGACTTTCAGTTCACCTGAAAACATCCCGTGTCAAAACAACAACCAAATGGAATAAGTATGTCAAAGAAATAAACTGATTCCGATCTACGGCGGTTTCCTGATGGCGGTGATTAACTGTTCGTTTTTGAGCTTTAAAGAGCTTGTAATCACATTTTCACATATTTTGCACCTACAAAACAGCAGATTAAGATATGGGTGAATCTTTTGAAACCAATAAACTGTAATGTGAATTTTGTTTCAAACAAACCTTTAACAATAAAATAGTTATACCAAAATGATTGAGTGTGTGGGTAAGTCGAAAACAAAAAATTCCGAAATGCACTAGCTTCCTATTTCATGCCAGATTTTTGATAAAAATTATCCAATTGTACCGTAAGACATGCGAGTGCAATGGTAATCAATTATTACCAGCTATTATGTACATGGCTTTATAAAAAAGATAAAAAATCAGGCCAAACACTGCCTAAAATAAAAAAGCAAATCGTAAAATAAATTTGAGATAGTTAGACACGAACAGATAACACTAGAGGGCAGAAAACTGGGTTGCGTAATTGTTGATGATAAAACCTGAACCGTAAAACAGTTATCGCCAAAACTGGCTGATTGCAAAGAAGAAAGAGCTAAAAAGAGAGAGAAGTTGAAAGAACGTGAGAAAAAGAAACAAATTAAAAGTGAAAGAGAGAGAGAGAGATAGAAAGATAGAGAGATAAAGAGATAAAGTGATAGAAAGATAGAGAGATAGAGAGATAGAGAGATAGAGAGATAGAGAGATAGAGAGATAGAGAGATAGAGAGATAGAGAGATAGAGAGATA